>NW_026994028.1:0-8573 GCF_028769735.1 Zonotrichia leucophrys gambelii
GAAAAAATTTCCGAATTATGGTGTGCTGTGTTGTGTTGAGAAAAGTAGCATTTTGAGAAATATCCCCTTTTCCCCAGTGATTTTGTGTGGTGATTTTTTTCCGCTGCTTTGTGGAAAAATTTGTTTCTCGATTGTATAGTGGTTTTTGTGGAGATTTTAAGATTTTGTTGCAACAAGAGTAGATTTTACATAGGGAGCTATATTACGGTGATTTATGTTTAACTTCGAAAAAAGCGATTTGGAATTCCAAGAATTCTCCCCCTCATAGTATTTCAAGCCATGGCTCTAGTGAATTTGAGAAAAAGGGGGGGGGGGGGGGAGTGAGTGCGTGTGTCTGTGTCTGCAGGTATATCAGATTTTTTGGTGTGACTAGCACAGCCCTTTTGCAAAGCAGCAAAAAAAAGTGTAAGTAGACACAGTGTTAATTAGATTGTGAAAGGGAAGAGAACTAGAAAAGACTGATATTTTGAAAAACAGAGTTTATATAAAAGGGGATGAATGAGTGAATTAGTTAATGAGACTTATGAATTTATGAAAACTTTGGTTGGTACTGCAGTAAGTCTTTACGGGAAACAATCCGTGAAAGGTTTTAAATTTCTCTGTAAAAACAGAATACCCAGCCTTTGTGGGCAATTTTGGGGAGCCTTTGGTACATCAAGAGGCTAGCAGGCTGTGTGGGGTTGCGGTGGCTGCCCCCCGGGCACAGGGACAGCTCTGGCTGCCCTGTTCCCCAGGGAACACGGGAAGGGCCCTGTGGCAAAAGCTGGATGTGCAGGTATTAAATTTCAGTGGGGTTTTTTATGAGAAACATGGTATTGCTTTTTTGGGCTTTTCCCAAATAAGTGTCGGGGTTTACACCCCCCGAGTGTAAATTAAAGGTTTCTGGTCAAGCGGATTCAGAACCTAAGGTCTTAGAGCTTGTTTTGGGGGAATCAAATTGATCCCTGCCACCTGGGGCTGTGTGTATAGGGGGAAAAAACTGAGAAACTATGTAAAGGGTCTTTTAAAAAGGTTTGAAGGGAAAAGCGGGATAGGGCAAGGAGAAATAAATAAGGGAGAACTGCCCGAGCAAACGGGTTTCCTAAATTACCCCCTTTTGGGGGGGGGCTCGCGGGGAGGAGGTTCCCAGAAAAGAGCAGCTCAGAAAAAAAAAAGATTTATAGTGTTTCATTGCTGTTAGTACTTTTTTTTAAAAAATAGGAAGATAAAGGGGGTAGTTTTTGTATGCTGAAATGTCTTTTTTTTTTAAAAAACCCACCCAGAATGACAAAGGGGACTGTGAGATCAGACTGCTCTCTGGTCTTGGCCCCTAAAAAAGGAAAACAAGGCAAAGAGAAAGCAAATCAAACATTTTTGTTCACCCAGGGCAGCATAAGATAGCAACTTATGAAATCAGGCAAGGATTTCACACTGAAATGCGAAGCAACCCACAGTTCGCAAAATGATTTACATATATTTGAAAAGGCTTCCTCCCAAGGAAAAGGGGGGAAAGGGGTTAAAGGGGCCCTTTCCCCAAAAAGGGGAAAAATTTTTTGTCAGCAAAAAGGGTCATGTGTTCAGTTTTAAATAAAGCTTTGTACCTGTGGAGAATGTTTATGTTGTAGTGTGGGGAATGAACAACCCGGCCAGGGCTGAAAAGGCATACTTTTGCAAACCTTTAAAGTAAATGTGTACTATGTGTACCTTTAAAAACTTTTGTAAATTCGCTCAATTTGCTAAACATTCTCAAATGAGAAAGGTTACTCTGGAGGCAAATAATATAAAGTGTTAGGCTTAATTTAACAGACCCCCGAAATTGAAAGACATTTGTAAGGAGATATTAGAATAAGTAAATAATGTTTTCAAAGGGGATGGGCCTCTGCTGCACCAGGGAAAAGTGAAAATGCCCCCCCTGGGAAAGCTCCCCCCCTCAAGCTTAATGAAAGAACAAAAACCAGTGAAAAAATGAGTAGTACCCTCAAAAGGAAGGTAAGGGAAAGGGAAACAGTCCAATAATGGGGGTACGGATTAAGGGGGTGTCAATAAGATAACACGAATTTGTACCCTGTGGTAGCCCAAAAACCCTAGACCTTACTAAAATTGTTTAACACCTGAGCTAACCTGGTTTAATGTTTTAGGCCAAGAGGGTGCCTTCTTTTGCCTCCCTATCCATGAAGCCAGCCAGAACATTTTTGCATTCAAACACAAGGTCACACAGTCCATGTTTTCCTGAAAGGGGGTTTAAAATTCTCCCCCTCTAATCTACCATGGAGTAAGAAGTGGTAGTGCGTCTGGCAGCAGACATTTAAGGCAGGGAAGCCCTATGCCAAAAGCCCTGAACCCCAGACACAAACGAAAGAACTCCAAACCTTCTTAGCATGGGCAGTGTGAGCCAAGCTGTGGGTGTCATAATTGTGACTTGTTCTCCAACCCCTCTGAAGCTCTTATTGCCAATGGGAAACTGAGATCTCCAGTGGACAAGAGACTACAACACGGGCCTTTCGCCAGCTAGAAGTCCCCTTCATGTCGGCTACCAAGCTTTGAAACTTCCAGATGTAAGTAAAACGCATGAGGAGTCTAGTTTTCCATGCAAGGACTTGCTCTTGGGAAATTTGCTCAAGACTTGTGTCCATACCGGAGCAAGTTTATGTGCTTACCTCCGGTCTAAGCAACTAGATGCAACAGCCAAGAGGAAGCCAGGTTGCTCAAAAGCTGTAGCAGCAGTTGTGCTGAACATTCCAAGAGGCACACTAAGTTCTATCCAGTTACAAAAAATGACTGTGCTAGTGTCCACACAGTGTCCTGTAGTACTGGAAGAAAGGGTGGCCACTTGGCTACAATCACCAGAGAGGTTTCTGAAATACCAGCATTCATAGTAAGAGCATAGATGATGCGTGAGAGATAGTGGTAACTAATATTGTCAACCCAGCGTCTTTTCCCAGTGGAATCAAGGAGAAGCAGTACACCATGATTGCCGAGAGAACCACTGAAGCGCTACCTACTACCAGCCGCCCCATCACTTAAAGACACTCCCTCCTACGAGCCAAGAGACCTGGGTCCACTGACAAGAAAGCGTCATTGCAAAGTTCACAGTTACTACCTGCAGATGAGGTAATAGAGTGTGGACCCTTACCAACAGCAACCCTCCTGCGCACAGGAGGCCTGAGATAAATTGCATGGACCCATGCATTTAGAAACAGCAAAAGGCATCATGTAGAGTTGTGCATGCACAAGGATCCACTGGAAGGAGAGGCCTGCTAGACCTCACAGGAAAAAGAAGAGACACTCCAGCGCTCGGAAGCAGTTCTCGGCTATACCTGAAAAAGCATAATTAAAGGCACTCCCATAAGTGAGCTAAAAATTGTGAGAAAGAAATGAGCTGCGATGAGAGGCAAAGAAGTCGCAAAAGGTGAGTACAGATTTCCTCTGCAAGGTAACGCCATAATACAATAATACTAACCAAAAGAGACGTTACAACAGCAATATGGTGGGCTACCTTGAAACAGAGAGCTAGAAACCCTTCCCATTTTTCGTGGTTACTATCGAAGGAAGGCACTAGAAAACACACTAGGCCTAATATACTTAAAGCCTTTTATAGAGTGTGGCTCCTTTCTCAAAATGACCAAGGCTGCGAGTGGATACAGAGTGCACTGGAATGAAAGTGTTGACTTTTGAAGTAGTAATCCCCACTGAGCTTTCTAGACACACACAATCCCTGATGAAAGGACTGTTGTATCATTGTCAGAATCTCTATGCACTATCACTCAGGTGAGGCTGATAATTGTGATCGCTTGCCTCTCCCAGAACAAACCTCAAAATACACCCCTGGGCCAAAACTTGGTCAGACTGGGAGAGGCCATGGGCCTGTACAGCCAGTGGCAAATCAACTTTTCAGAAATCCCACGGAAAAGGGGGTATCAGTATTTAATTCCTGGTATTAACAGGATACATTTTCAGAGGGCCATAAACATTCCCCACCGAGAACTGTCAAAGCTCAAGAGGTGACCCCAGATCATTTTTACAACAGAGATAATACCACGCTTCAGCAGTTTCCACGCCCACAATATCCCTCAGATTAAAGATCACCTTTCATTTCCAAAATAGTGCACTACAAATCAGATTAGTAGCCACCCTAGGCATAAATTAAGAACTTCACACCCCATACCCCGGCCCCCACATCAAGTGGCCAGGTCGGAGAGAATGAATCATTACTGACATAAAGCAGCAAATCGTAGACTGGGGCAAGAAGCTTCTTCCACTACACTACACTATTGCAATTCAAAACTAAACTTTTTGAGCTAAAAAGCGGAATGCTGAATCCTTTGGAATGCTTATAGAAGAACAATAAGAAATACAAGGAATGTTCCAGAATGTCCACTTTACACACTGGTGGCAATTAAGAGCTAACAGCTCACGAGTAATTGCACGAAAACTTTGTGGCAGGAACTCGGCAAGGAGTTAGATAGCCAGGGTTGTGATGTATATGTTAACGAGTCTCTTACAGAGAAACTATCGGAACCACAGTGGGAGAGACCACAGAATTACGGTCTCACTCACCACGCTCACTGCAAGTCAAAATCAAGGAGCAGGAATGCTGGTCTCCATCAGCTCGTCTCGGTGAAGAAAGGCCAGAAGCCCCCTTCAGGATTGACACCAGAGACAATGAACCTCAGACTAAAAGCTTACTCGGGCAAAATGAGGAATTATAGCTGTCAGGGAGAAGCTCATACTTAGTGTACAGGGAATTGTTTTCTCTAGTATAGAATTATAACTGAAAGTTTTAGAACTAGAGAGTACCTCACCCAAAGCAATGCTGAATGGCCATGGTCCCTGGCATTTAAACAGTAATACGGATCACATAAGAAAACCTTCTAGTAATAAAGAAGTTTTATATTAAACATAATTCTACTGTCTAGATAATCCACGAGAATCAAGTATGGTGAAGAAAGTAAGGATAGCAAAGGAATAAGACAAGCTGTGAACTACTTGCAAAGAAATGCTGAAGAGAAGAAAACAAACGAAAGTGCTTAGTCCCACATAGGATGGCTTATGAGAGACCAGATGTAAATAGTGTCTGAACCACCCCATGGTTAATATGAACACCAGGAAGTCTGTGATCGCGTAACATTTCAGAACACACATCTGTCTCAAGTTAAGACCAAAACCGCTGGTCAATACACTTGTGACGATGGTGTCTGAATTTGTCAAAAGAGCCCAGCACATCCTCTGGGCAGGGAGGGACGGATCACAGACAAACAAGCAGTTCCTGTTCCCCATAACAAACAATCTAACTGGCATATTAGGGGAGCAAGATTGAGGATGTTTTAAAATAGAATTGATTTCGAGAAATACTGATGATAAACTGGCTGCTCAGCAGGTAGCCTAAACAAAATTGAAGCGCAGCCTTTATAAGTCAATCTCTACTGGCATTAGGAACTAGCCAGATGACTAGATTTCAAAAGTACTGCCAAAGTTAAAGAAGTATGAACAGCCTGGACCAAGACCACAAATTGAAGGAGAAGCACTTAGTATAGTTCAAGATAATGTGGACTTTAAGCTTACACAAGTTGTATACAAGCACATTTTAAATTGATCCAAGCAACAGCAGCTCTGATCATATATGAAATGGGTGAAGGGTAATTTTCAAGCTTAAATCTTCAGAAGAATTGGAATATGTATCAAGCAATTGATTTGAAAGGAATTTTAATCCTGGTGGAGTATGGAATTTCACCTATGAACCTATTTCAAAATGTGGCCACTGCCTGTGCTTACCATATGGTTAATGCCACTGTTTATGTTATCCATCCCATCATAGCCCTAAGATTAAACATGAAGAAACACACTCTATCCTTCAGAACATGTTAGAGTGTGGGCCACAAAAAGAATGAATGAAAAGTGGCAGTAGTAAGACTTAGAAATCCTGCATCTACCTAGAGAACAATGTGATCATTGTGTGAAAGCAATACGCTAATGCCCAGGATGACTTTATAAGAGGTACACTGAACAGATTTTCCTGGAATAAACCGACCTGCCCATCTTTTTGGCTGGGAAATTCAGGAACCACTTCCTTCAAACCCCCCCAACTTTGGGACGGTGGCCCCCCTTTTATCTGGGGAAAACCCTCCGGTATCGGGATTTTCAGGAACCAGCCGGCCACTCCCAGCCACAGGCCCCGAACAAAAACCCCGGCCCTTTTTTTCCCCGGGAAATAAAAAATGACCTGCCCTCTTTTGGCTGGGAAATTGCAGAGGCCCCTTGGCCCCTAAACAAACCAGCCCACTTGGAACTGGTGGGCCCCCTTTTATTGGAAAACCCTCCTGCTTTTCGTGAATTTCGGGGCCAGCCGGCCACTCCCCCCACAGTCCCCCAAACAAACCACGGCCCCTTTTTCCCCCGGGAAAAAAACTACCCGCCCGCCTTTTGGTGGAGATTGCCCGGAAACCAAAAATTCTAACATCCAAACCCCCCTTGGCACTTGGGGCCACCCTTTTATCGGGGGGCCACCCTGTATTGTGGATTTTTCAGGAGCCAGCCGGCCCCTCCCACCACAGGGCCCCCCAACCCCAAACCCGGGGCCCCTTTTTCCCTTTGGGAAAAGAAATCCCCCCGCCCCCCTTCTGGCCGGGGGATTGCAAAGGGGAAACTTCCCCCTATCCCAAAAACCCGCCCCACTTGGACTGGGCCCCCCTTTATCTGGGAACCATCCTGCTATCAGGGGTTTTCAAGCCCGCCGGGGCCCCTCCCCCCAGGCCCCCAAAAACAAACTACGGCCCTTTTTTCCCGGGGAAATAAAACTGACCTGCCCATCTCAGGCTGGCAGATTGCAATTGCAGGAGCCACTTGTCTCTATCAAAATCAGCCCTACTTGGCACTGTGCCACCTTCTTCATCTGGCGAAACATCCTGCGCAGCGTGATTTTCAAGAGCCAGCCGCCACGTCGCCCAGCACATGGCCCAAAAAAAAACTACGGCCCCTTTTCCTGGAAAAAAACTGACTTGCCCCATCTTCCCGCTAGGGCAGATTGCAAGACGGCCCATTGGCCTCTATCAAACCAGCCTGACTTGGTACTGGTGCACCTTTCATCTTGGAAACCCTCCTGCATTATCGGTGGATTTTCAGGCGCCTGATGGCGCCAACTCCCCAGCCACAGCCCCGAAACCAAAAACTACGGCCTTTTTTTTCCCTGACAGTAAAACTGACCTGCCCAGCTTCTGGCTGGCAGATTGCAGGAGCCACAGTGGCTCTATCAAAACAGCAGCCCGACTTGGCACTGTGTGCCACCTTTCATCTCTGGGAACCATCCTGCGTATCGTGGATTTTCAGGAGCCACTGACCTGCCAGCCACAGGGCTCCGAACACAACCACTGGCACTTTTCCTGTCAAACAAAATCTCAGCTGCCCCGCTTCTGCTGGCAGAATGCAGGAGCCACATGCTCTATCATACAGCTCGATATGGCACTAGTTCCCCATTTGTCTGGAGAACCATCCTATGGGCGGGCATACCGTGGATTTTACCAGCAGCCAGCCTGCCAACTCCAGCCACTAGGCCCCCAAACACATACCACTGCCCTTCCGGGAAACAAAAAATCAGCTGCCGCCCCGCTTCTGGATGGGTAATTGCAGGAGCCACTTTTGTGCTATCAAACCAGCCCGAACTCGGGCACTGTGCCCACTTGGGTCTGAAACCATCCTGCGTCGGTGGTGGATTTTTCAGGAGCCAGCCGACCACTATCAGCCAACGGCCCCCAAACACGCAACGTACTGCCTTTCCCTGGAAGGTAAAACTGAGCTGCCCTCTTCTGGCAGCAATTGCAGGACCACACATTCTCTATCAAACACGCCCACTTGGTACTGGTGGCCCAACCTTTATCTGGGAACCATCCTGCATATCCGTGGATTTTTCAGAGTGCCAGACCGCCACGTCCCCAGCACAGTCCCCCGAACACAAACCTCCGGGCCCTTTCTCCCTGGCAAACAAAACTACACCCTGCCCCGCTTCTTGCTGGAAGATTGAGCAGGAGCCTCTTGCCCTATCAAACCAGCCCGACTTGCACTGGTGCCAAACCTTCTTCATCTGGGAACAATCCTGCGCGGAGACGTGGATTTTCAGGAGCACAGCCCCGCCACTATCCCAGCCACATGCCCCCAAACACCAACTACTGCCCTTTTCCCTGGAAGTAAACTGACCTGCCCAATCTTCTGTCTGGCAGATTGCAGTATCCACTTGGCATCTACCAACAACCCAGGCCAAACTTGGGTACTGTGCACCTTTCATCTTGGAACCATCCTGCATAGCGTGGATTTTCAGGAGCCAGCCGGCCACGTCCCAGCCTACAGGCCCCCCCCAACACAAACGCACGGCCCTTTCCCTGTCAAACAAAACTCACTCTCCGCCCGCTTCTGCTGGGCAGATGCAGGAGTCCACTTGCCTTCTAGCGAAACCAGCCCGACCTTGGACACTGGTGCCAACCTTAAACATCTTAGAAACCATCGTGGTCGCGTGGATTTAGAGCCAGCCGGGCCACTCCCAGCCACAGGGCCCCCAAACACAAAACTACAACGGCCCCATTTGCCCCTGAAGTAAAAACTCACCA
>NW_026994029.1:0-8562 GCF_028769735.1 Zonotrichia leucophrys gambelii
GGAACCATCCTGCGTATCGTGGATTTTCAGGACCAGCCGGCCACTCCAGCCACAGGCCCCCGAACACAACCACGGCCCTTTGCCCTGGCAAACAAACTCACCCCCCCCTTCTGTCTGGCAGATTGCAGGAGCATTGTTCTATAAACCAGCCGACTTGCACTGTGCCACCTTTCATTGGGAACCATCCTGGTATCGTGGATTTTCAGAGCCAGCCGGCCACCCCGCCACAGGCCCCGAACAAAAACACGGCCCTTTCCCTGCAAAAAAACTCAACCATGCCGCTTCTGGCTGGCAGATTGGAGGGACACTTGGTACTATAAACCAGCCCGACTTGGCACTGGTGCCACCTTTCATCTGGGAACCATCCTGCGTATCGTGGATTTTCAGGAGCCAGCCGGCCACTCCCAGCCACAGGCACCAAACAAATCTACGGCCCTTTTCCCTGAAAGTAAAACAACCTGCTCATCATCTGGCTGGCCGATTACAGGTACGACTTGGTATTATCAAACCAGCCGACTTGGCACTGGTGCCACCTTTCATCTGGGAACCATCTGCGTATCTGGATTTTCAGGAGCCAGCCGGCCACTCCCAGCCACAGGCCCCCGAACACAAACCACGGCCATTTCCTGGCAAAAAAACTCACCCGCCCGCTTCTGGCTGGCAGATTGCAGGAGCCACTTGGCTCTATCAAACCATTCCGACTTGGCTCTGGTGCCACCTTTCATCTGGGAACCATCCTGCGTATCGTGGATTTTCAGGAGCCAGCCGGCCACTCCCAGCCACAGGCCCCCGAACACAAACCACGGCCCTTTACCCTGGCAAACAAAACTCAACCATGCCGCTTCTGGCTGGCAGATTGGAGGAGGCACTTGGTACTAATAAACCAGCCCGACTTGGCACTGGTGCCACCTTTCATCTGGGAACCATCCTGCGTATCGTGGATTTTCAGGAGCCAGCCGGCCACTCCCAGCCACAGGCCCCCGAACACAAACCACGGCCCTTTTCCCTGGCAAACAAAACTCATCCGCCCCGCTTCCTGCTGGCAGATTGCAGGAGCCACTTGTCTCTATCAATACAGACCGACTCGGCACTGGTGCCACCTTTCATCTGGGAACCATCCTGCGTATCGTGGATTTTCAGGAGCCAGCCGGCCACACCCAGCCACAGGCCCCCGAATACAAACCACGGCCCTTTTCCCTGAAAGTAAAACCAACCTGCTCATCATCTGGCTGGCAGATTACAGGTACGACATGGTACTATCAAACCAGCCCGACTTTGCACTGGTGCCACCTTTCATCTGGGAACCATCCTGCGTATCGTGGATTTTCAGGAGCCTGCCGGCCACTCCCAGCCACAGGCCCCCAAACACAAACCACGGCCCTTTTCCCTGGCAAACAAAACTCACCCGCCCCGCTTCTGGCTGGCAGATTGCAGGAGCCACTTGGCTCTATCAAACCATTCCGACTTGGCTCTGGTGCCACCTTTCATCTGGGAACCATCCTGTGTATTGTGGATTTTCAGGAGCCAGCCGGCCACTCCCAGCCACAGGCACCAAACAAATCTACGGCCCTTTTCCCTGAAAGTAAAACCAACCTGCTCATCATCTGGCTGGCAGATTACAGGTACGACTTGGTACTATCAAACCAGCCCGACTTGGCACTGGTGCCACCTTTCATCTGGGAACCATCCTGCGTATCGTGGATTTTCAGGAGCCAGCCGGCCACTCCCAGCCACAGGCCCCCGAACACAAACCACGGCCCTTTTCCCTGGCAAAAAAAACTCACGCGGCCCGCTTCTGGCTGGCAGATTGCAGGAGCCACTTGGCTCTATCAAACCATTCCGACTTGGCTCTGGTGCCACCTTTCATCTGGGAACCATCCTGCGTATCGTGGATTTTCAGGAGCCAGCCGGCCACTCACAGCCACAGGCCCCCGAACACAAACCACGGCCCTTTTCCCTGGCAAACAAAACTCATCCGCCCCGCTTCTGGCTGGCAGATTGCAGGAGACACTTGTCTCTATCAATACAGACTGACTCGGCACTGGTGCCACCTTTCATCTGGGAACCATCCTGCGTATCGTGGATTTTCAGGAACCAGCCGGCCAATCCCAGCCACAGGCCCCCGAACACAATCCACGGCCCTTTGCCCTGGCAAACAAAACTCACCCGCCCCACTTCTGTCTGGCAGATTGCAGGAGCCATTTGTCTCTATCAAACCAGCCCGACTTGGCACTGGTGCCACCTTTCATCTGGGAACCATCCTGCGTATCGTGGATTTTCAGCAGCCAGCCGGCCACACCCTGCCACAGGCCCTCGAACAAAAACCACGGCCCTTTACCCTGGCAAACAAAACTCAACCATGCCGCTTCTGGCTGGCAGATTGGAGGAGGCACTTGGTACTAATAAACCAGCCCGACTTGGCACTGGTGCCACCTTTCATCTGGGAACCATCCTGCGTATCGTGGATTTTCAGGAGCCAGCCGGCCACTCCCAGCCACAGGCACCAAACAAATCTACGGCCCTTTTCCCTGAAAGTAAAACCAACCTGCTCATCATCTGGCTGGCAGATTACAGGTACGACTTGGTACTATCAAACCAGCCCGACTTGGCACTGGTGCCACCTTTCATCTGGGAACCATCCTGGGTATCATGGATTTTCAGGAGCCAGCTGGCCACTCCCAGCCACAGGCCCCCGAACACAAACCACGGCCCTTTTCCCTGGCAAAAAAAACTCACCCGCCCCGCTTCTGGCTGGCAGATTGCAGGAGCCACTTGGCTCTATCAAACCATTCCGACTTGGCTCTGGTGCCACCTTTCATCTGGGAACCATCCTGCGTATCGTGGATTTTCAGGAGCCAGCCGGCCACTCCCAGCCAGAGGCCCCCGAACACAATCCACGGCCCTTTACCCTGGCAAACAAAACTCAACCATGCCGCTTCTGGCTGGCAGATTGGAGGAGGCACTTGGTACTAATAAACCAGCCCGACTTGGCACTGGTGCCACCTTTCATCTGGGAACCATCCTGCGTATCGTGGATTTTCAGGAGCCAGCCGGCCACTCCCAGACACAGGCCCCCGAACACAAACCACGGCCCTTTTCCCTGGCAAACAAAACTCATCCGCCCCGCTTCCTGCTGGCAGATTGCAGGAGCCACTTGGCTCTATCAATACAGACCGACTCGGCACTGGTGCCACCTTTCATCTGGGAACCATCCTGCGTATCGTGGATTTTCAGGAACCAGCCGGCCACTCTCTGCCAGAGGCCCCCGAACACAATCCACGGCCCTTTGCCCTGGCAAACAAAACTCACCCGCCCCACTTCTGTCTGGCAGATTGCAGGAGCCATTTGTCTCTATCAAACCAGCCCGACTTGGCACTGGTGCCACCTTTCATCTGGGAACCATCCTGTGTATCGTGGATTTTCAGCAGCCAGCCGGCCACACCCTGCCACAGGCCCCCGAACACAAACCACGGCCCTTTTCCCTGGCAAACAAAACTCACCCACCCCGCTTCCGTCTGGCAGATTGCAGTAGCCACTTGTCTCTATCAATACAGACCGACTCGGCACTGGTGCCACCTTTCATCTGGGAACCATCCTGCGTATCGTGGATTTTCAGGAACCAGCCGGCCACTCTCAGCCAGAGGCCCCCGAACACAATCTATGGCCCTTTTCCCTGGCAAAAAAAACTCACCCGCCCCACTTCTGTCTGGCAGATTGCAGGAGCCACTTGGCTCTATCAAACCATTCCGACTTGGCACTGGTGCCACCTTTCATCTGGGAACCATCCTGCGTATCGTGGATTTTCAGGAGCCAGACGGCCACTCCCAGCAACAGGCACCAAACAAATCTACAGCCCTTTTCCCTGGCAAACAAATCTCAACCATGCCGCTTCTGGCTGGCAGATTGGAAAAGGCACTTGGTACTAATAAACCAGCCCGACTTGGCACTGCTGCCACTTTTCATCTGGGAACCATCCTGCGTATCGTGGATTTTCAGGAGCCAGCCGGCCATACCCTGCCACAGGCCCTCGAACAAAAACCACGGCCCTTTACCCTGGCAAACAAACTCAACCACCCCGCTTCTGGCTGGCAGATTGCAGGAGGCACTTGGTACTATTAAACCAGCACGACTTAGCACTGTTGCCACCTTTCATCTGGGAACCATCCTGCGTATCGTGGATTTTCAGGAGCCAGCCGGCCACTCCCAGCCACAGGCCCCGAACACAAACCACGGCCCTTTTCCCTGGCAAAAAAAAACTCACCCAGCCCGCTTCTGGCTGGCAGATTGCAGGACCACTTGGCTCTATCAAACATTCCGACTTGGCTCTGGTGCCACCTTTCATCTGGGAACCATCCTGCGTATCGTGGATTTTCAGAGCCTGCCGGCCACTCCAGCCACAGGCCCCCAACACAAAACCACGGCCCTTTTCCCTGGCAAACAAAACTCACCAGCCCGCTTCTGCTGGCAGATTGCAGGAGCCACTTGGCTCTATCAAACCATTCCGACTTGGCTCTGGTGCCACCTTTCATCTGGGAAACCATCCTGCGTATTGTGGATTTTCAGGAGCCAGCCGGCCACTCCCAGCCACAGGCACCAAACAAATCACGGCCCTTTTCCCTGAAAGTAAAACCAACCTGCTCATCATCTGGCTGGCAGATTACAGGTACGACTTGGTACTATCAAACCAGCCCGACTTGGCACTGGTGCCACCTTTCATCTGGGAACCATCCTGCGTATCGTGGATTTTCAGGAGCCAGCCGGCCACTCCCAGCCACAGGCCCCGAACACAAACCACGGCCCTTTTCCCTGGCAAAAAAAACTCAGCCGCCCGCTTCTGGCTGGCAGATTGCAGGAGCCACATGGGTCTATCAAACCATTCCGACTTGGCTCTGGTGCCACCTTTCATCTGGGAACCATCCTGCGTATCGTGATTTTCAGGAGCCAGCCGGCCAACCCAGCCAAAGGCCCCCGAAACAATCCACGGCCCTTTTCCCTGGCAAAAAAATCCAACCCGCCCCGCTTCTGCTGGCAGATTGCAGGAGCCACTTGGCTCTATAAACCACCGACTTGGCACTGGTGCCACCTTTCATTGGGAACCCTCCTGCGTATCGTGGATTTTCAGGAGCCAGCCGGCCACCCGCCAAGGCCCCGAAACAAAATCCACCGCCCTTTCCCTGGCAAACAAAAAACCACCCCGCTTCTGCTGGCAGATTGAGGGGCACTTGGTACTCAAAAAACCAGCCCGACTTGCACTGGTGCACCTTTCATCTTTGGGGAACCATCCTGTTTTATTCTGGATTTTCAGGACCGCCGGGCCCTCCCAGCCACAGGCCCCGAACACAAACCACGGCCCTTTTCCCTGGCAAAAAAAACCCCCCCCCCCTTTTGCTGGCAGATTGCGGGGGGCCCCCTTGCTTATCAAACCCCCGACGGCCTGGTGCCCCTTTTTGGGAACCATCCCGGTATGTGGATTTTAGGAAACCCCCGGCCCCCCCCCACGGCCCCCAACACAAACCAGGGCCCTTTTTCCCTGGGAAAAAAAATCACCCCCCCCTTCGCTGGAGATTGCAGGAGCCCTTTCTCTATCAAACCCCCGCTGGCCTGGGGCCACCCTTTTTCTGGGAACCATCCGCGTATTTGGTTTTCAGGGCCAGCCCGGGCCCTCCCCGCCAAGGGGGCCCAACAAATTTGGGCCCTTTTCCTGGAAAAAAAACCACCCGCCTTCGGGGGGGCAGATTAAAAGGCACTTGGGGCTATAAACCACCCCCCTTGGCACTGGGTGCCCCCTTTTTTTCTGGAACCTCCTGCTAGTGGATTTTCAGGGCCCGCGGCCACTCCCAGCCAAAAGGCCCCCAAACAAACCACGGGCCCTTTTCCCGGAAAAAAAAACTCCCACCCCCCTTCTGGGCTGGCAATTGAAGGCCCTTTTGGTCTATAAAACCGACTTGCCTGTCCACTTTCATCTGGGAAAACCCCTGGTATCGTGGATTTTTTAGGAGCCAGCGGCCACCCCGCCCGGCCCCCAAAAAACACGGCCTTTTCCCTGGGGAAAAAAACCAACCCCCCCTCTGGCGGGGAATTAGGGGCACTTGGGCTATTAAACCCCGCCCGACTTGCACTGGGTGCCACCTTTCTTTTGGGAACCCTCCTGGTATCTGGATTTTTAGGACCCCCCGGGGCCCCTCCCGCCACAGGCCCCCAAACAAAACGGCCCTTTTCCTGGAAAAAAACCACCCCCCCTTTTGGCTGGCAATTAGGGCCATTGTTCTATAAACACCCACTTTTTGTGCCACCTTTTATCTGGGGAACCCCCTGGTATCTGGATTTTTAGGAGCCAGCCCGGCCCCCCCCGCCACAGGCCCCGAACAAAAACCACGGCCCTTTCCCTGGGAAAAAAAACCAAAACCCCCCTTTTTGGTGGGGGATTGGGAGGAGCATTTTGGGGATAAAAAACCACCCCCCCCCAAAATTGGCCCCTGGTGCCACCTTTACGGGAAAATCCCGCGTATCGTGGGGTTTTGGGGCCCCCCCCCCACGGCCCCCACCCCCCCCCCGGCCCCACCCCCCCTTCCCCCAAAACCCCCCCAAAAAGCCCACTCCCCCCGGGCCCTTTTCCAAAAAAACAAACCCCCCCCCCTCCCCGCCCACCCCCCAAAACCCCCCCCCTGAAAAAAAAACCACCGCCCCTCCCGGTGGCGATTCAGGACACTTTTTATCAAACAGCCGACTTGGCCCCGGGCCACCTTTCATTGGGAAAACCCTCCCGTATCTGGATTTTTAGGGGCCGCCGGCCACTCCGCCCAAAGGGCCCCCCAAAAAAAAAAAAAAAAAAACGGGCCCCCGGGAAAAAAACCCCCCCCCCCCTTCTGGGCTGGCAGATTGCGGACCCCCCTTTTTTCTTCTATCAAAAAACCCCCTTCCCCCCCCCCCCCCCTGGTGCCACTTTCATTGGGAACCATCCCGGTATTGTGGATTTTCAGGAGCCGCGGGGACACCCGCCAGGAAAACAAACCCCCCCCCCGGAAAAAAAACCCACCCCCCCCCCCCAAAACAGGCCCTTTTTTTTTTAAACCCCCCGGCCCACCTTTTATTAAAAAATTTCCCTTTCCCCCCCCCCCCCGGGGCCCCCCCCCCCGGCTTTTCCCCCAAAAAAAAACCCCCCCCCCCTTTGGGGGCTTTGGGAAGCACTTGGCCTATAAACCCCCGACTTGGCCTTTGGGGCCCCCTTTCTTGGGAACCATCCTGCAACGTGGATTTTCAGGACCAGCGGCCACTCCGCCAAGGCCCAACAAAAACCACGGCCCTTTTTTCCCGGCAAAAAAATCCCGCCCCCTTTTGGCTGGCAGATTGGGGGCCATTGTCTTATAAACCCGCCCCCCTTGGGGATGGTGCCCCTTTCATCTGGGAACCCTCCTGGTATTTTTGTGGGTTTTCAGGACCAGCGGCCAACCCCGCCCCAGGCCCCCGAACAAAAACCACGGGGCCTTTCCTGGAAACAAAAATCACCCCCCCCTTTGTTGGGAGATTGCAGGGGCCCCCTTGTTCCCATAAACCCGCCGACTGGCATGGTGCCACTTTCATTGGAACCATCCTGGTATCGGGATTTTCAGGACCAGCCGGGACCCAGCCCAAGGCCCCAAACAATCAGGCCCTTTTTTTCCCGGAAAAAAACAAAGCCCTTTTGCTGGGGATTAGGAGACTTGGTTTTAACCCCCGATTGGCATGGGGCCCCCCTTTCTCTGGGAACCCCCTGGTATCTGGATTTTTAGGAGCCAGCGGGCCCCTCCCAGCCACAGGCCCAAAAAACCCGGGCCCTTTTTCCCCGAAAAAACCCAAAACCGCCCCTGGTGGCATTAAAAGGCACTTGGTTATAAACCACCCCATTGGCCTGGTGCCACCTTTCATCTGGAAACCCTCCTGGGTATCTTTGGGTTTTCAGGAGCCAGCCGGCCACTCCCCGCAAGGCCCCGAAAACAAACCCGGCCCTTTCCCTGGAAAAAAAATCAAACCCCCCCTTTGGGGTGGGAGATTGAGGAGCACTTGGTCTAAAAAACCACCCACTTTGGGCCTGGTGACTTTCATTTGGGGGCCATCCTCGAGTGGATTTTCAGGAGCCAGCGGCCACTCCCAGCAAGGCCCAACAAACCACGGCCTTTTCCTGAAAAAAACCCCCGCCTTTTGCTGGATTAGGACATTTTGGTCTATAAACAGCCCAATGGCACGGTGCCCCCTTTCATCGGGAACCATCCTGCGTTCGGGGTTTTCAGGACCGCCGGCCCTCCCGCAAGGGCCCCGAAACAAACCACGGCCCCTTTCCCCGGCAAAAAAAAACCCCCCACCCCCTTCCGTCTGGCAGATTTCAAAAGCCACTTTTTCTCTATCAAACGACCGAAATCGGCACTGGTGCCCCCCTTTTATCTGGGGAAACCTTTCCCCGGGAAACGTGGATTTTTAGGAACCCAGCCGGCCACCCAGCCCCAAAGGGCCCCCCAAAACCCAAAAAAGGCCCTTTTTCCCGGCAAAAAAAAACCCCCCCCCTTCGTTGGCAGATTTCAGGGGCCA
>NW_026994030.1:0-8559 GCF_028769735.1 Zonotrichia leucophrys gambelii
GCTCCTCTATAAACCAGCCCGACTGGCACTGTGCCCCTTTCATCTGGAACCATCTGCTATCGTGATTTTCAGGACCGCCAGCCACCCCACCAGCCCCCACCAAAACGCCTCCCTGGCAAAAACACCCCTTGTGATTCAGGCCACTTGCCTTCATCAGCACTCACTGTCACCTTGGTTGGACCACCTTGTCCGCCCACGCACTCCACCAACAAATCACGGCCCTTTCCGGAAGAACACGCCCATCATCGGCTGGCCGCACTTGTAAATTCCTATACCACCCGTGCGTGCCTTTCATTGGCTGCGGATTCCCTTCTCTACAACGCCACTGCACGTCCCCTTTCCGACTCCTGCATGGATTTCGGCCACCATCCCCACAGCCCCAAAAAACGCCTTCTGGAAAACACCCCTTGCGATGAGGACCCTTCCTCTAAACGACGCACTGTCCACTCTGACCATCTGCTTGTGTTTCAGAGCCGCCACTCACAAGCCCACAAACACCTTTCCCGGAAAACTACCCCTCTGCTATTCGGACCTCCTTACACACACTGGCACGGCCCTTCTGAACCACCGCATGGATTTCAGCCAGCCACCACACACCAAAAAACGCTTTTCTGAAAAATACCCCTCTGCGATAGACATGTTACAACCCCATTGCTGGCCACCTTTCATCTGAACCTCTGCGATCGTGATTCAGACACGGCCACTCCCAGCACACCCACCACAGCTTTTCCCTGAAAAACCCCCCTGCTGCGATTGCAGACACTTCCTATCACACGTGGCACGGCACCTCATGAACCATCTCGTATCTGATTTCAGCCACCGCCACTCCCACCAGCCCACAACACCCTTTTCCGAAAAACACCCCCGTCTGGATGCGACACTCCACACACCCACTGCGGTCACTTACTGACCCGATGATTCAGACACCACCACCACAGCCCAAAACGCCTTCTAAAACACGCCTCCTGATTGCAGACACTTTTTCACACCACTGGCACGTCCACTTTGACATCCGCTTGATTCAGCCACGCACTCCACACAGCCAAAAACACTTTCCTAAAAACTCCCACTTGCCTCTATCAAACAGCCCGACTGCACTGGTGCCACTTTCATCTGGGAACCATCCTGCGTATCGTGGATTTTCAGACCAGCCGGCCACTCCCAGCCACAGGCCCCCAACACAAACCACGGCCCTTTTCCCTGGAAAAAACACCGCCCGCTCTGGCTGGCAGATTGCAGAGCCACTTGCCTCTATCAACCAGCCCGACTGGCACTGTGCCACCTTTCATCTGGGAACCATCCTGCGTATCGTGGATTTTCAGGAGCCAGCCGGCCACTCCCAGCCACAGGCCCCAACACAAACACGGCCCTTTCCTGGAAAAAACTACCGCCCCTTCTGGCTGGCAGATTGCAGGACCACTTGCCTCTATCAAACCAGCCCGACTGCACTGGTGCCACCTTTCATCTGGGACCATCCTGGTATCGTGGATTTTCAGGACCAGCCGCCACTCCAGCCACAGGCCCCCAACAAACACGGCCTTTCCCTGGAAAAACTACCCGCCCCCTTTGCTGCAGATTGCAGGACCACTTCTCTTCAACACCCGACTGCACTGGTGCCACCTTTCATCTGGGAACCATCCTGCGTATCGGGATTTCAGGAGCCAGCCGCCCTCCACCACAGCCCCGAACACAACACGCCCTTTTCCCTGGCAAAAAAACTCACCGCCCGCTCTGGCTGCAGATTGCAGGAGCACTTCCCCTATAAACAGCCCGACTTGGCACTGTGCCACTTCTTGGAACCATCCGCTATCGTGGATTTTCAGGAGCCACCGCACTCCCAGCCACAGCCCCCAACACAAACACGCCCTTCCTGAAGTAAAACTGACCCACTTGCCTCATAAACCACCCACTGGCACTGGTGCCAACCTTTCATTGGAACCATCCTGCGTATCGTGGATTTTCAGGAGCCAGCCGCCACTCCAGCCACAGGCCCCCAACACAAACCACGGCCCTTTCTGGAAAAACTCCCGCCCGCTCTGCTGCAGATTGCAGGAGCCACTTCCTCTATCAACCAGCCCGACTGGCACTGGTGCCACCTTGTCTGGAACCATCCGCATATGTGATTTCAGGGCCAGCGGCCACTCCAGCCACAGCCCCAAAAAACACGGCCCTTTTCCCTGAAAAAAACTGACCCCCCTCTGGCTGCAATTGCAGGAGCACTTGTATATCAAACCGCCCGACTTGGCACTGGTGCCACCTTTCATCTGGGAACCATCCTGCGTATCGTGGATTTTCAGGAACCAGCCGGCCACTCCCAGCCACAGGCCCCCGAACACAAACCACGGCCCTTTTCCCTGGCAAACAAAACTCACCCACCCCGCTTTGGCTGGCAGATTGCAGGAGCCACTTCCCCATATCAAACCAGCCCGACTTGGCACTGGTGCCACCTTTCATCTGGGAACCATCCTGCGTATCGTGGATTTTCAGGAGCCAGCCGGCCACTCCCAGCCACAGGCCCCGAACACAAACCACGCCCTTTTCCCTGGCAAAGAAACTACCACCCCGCTTGTGGCTGGCAGATTGCAGGAGCCACTTCCCCATATCAAACCAGCCCGACTCGGCACTGGTGCCACCTTTCATCTGGGAACCATCCTGTGTATCGTGGATTTTCAGGAGCCAGCCGGCCACTCCCAGCCACAGGCCCCCGAACACAAACCACGGCCCTTTTCCCGGCAAACAAAACTAACCCACCCCGCTTCTGGCTGGAAGATTGCAGGAGCCACTTGCCTCTATCAAACCAGCCCGACTCGGCACTGGTGCCACCTTTCATCTGGGAACCCTCCTGCGTATTGTGGATTTTCAGGAGCCAGCCGGCCACTCCCAGCCACAGGCCCCAAACACAAACCACGGCCCTTTTCCCTGGAAACAAAACTCACCCGCCCGCTCTGGCTGGCAGATTGCAGGAGCCACTTGCCCATATCAAACAGCCGACTCGGCATGGTGCCACCTTCATCTGGGAACCATCCTGCGTATCGTGGATTTTCAGGAGCCAGCCGGCCACTCCCAGCCACAGGCCCCGAACACAAACCACGGCCCTTTTCTGGCAAACAAAACTCACCCCCCCCTTCTGGCTGGAGATTGCAGGAGCACTTGCTCTATCAAACCAGCCGACTTGCACTGGTGCCACTTCATCTGGGAACCATCCTGCGTATCGTGGATTTTCAGGAGCCAGCCGGCCACTCCCAGCCACAGTCCTCCAAACACAAACCACGGCCCTTTTCTGTGGAAGTAAAACTGACCTGACCATCTCCTGCCTGGCAGATTGCAGGAGCCACTTGGCTCTATCAAACCAGCCAACTTGGCACTGGTGCCACCTTTCATCTGGGAACCATCCTGCGTATCGTGGATTTTCAGGAGCCAGCCGGCCACTCCAGCCACAGGCCCCTGAACAAAACCACGGCCTTTTCCCTGGAAAAAACTGACTGCCCGTCATCTGGCTGGCAGATTGCAGGAGCCACTTGCCTATCAAACCAGCCGACTTGGCACTGGTGCACCTTTCATCTGGGAACCATCCTGCGTATCGTGGATTTCAGGAGCCAGCCGGCCACTCCCAGCCACAGGCCCCGAACACAAACACGGCCCTTTTCCCTGGAAAAAAACTCACCGCCCGCTTCTGGCTGGCAGATTGCAGGAGCCACTTGCCTCTATCAAACCAGCCCGACTGGCACTGGTGCCACTTTCATCTGGGAACCATCCTGCGTATCGTGGATTTTCAGGAGCCAGCCGGCCACTCCCAGCCACAGGCCCCGAAACACAAACCACGGCCCTTTTCCCTGGCAAAAAACAACCCCCCCCCTTCTGGCTGGCAGATTGCAGGAGCCACTTGCCTCTATCAAACCAGCCCGACTGGCACTGGTGCCACCATTTCTGGGAACCATCCTGCGTATCGTGGATTTTCAGGAGCCAGCCGGCCACTCCCAGCCACAGGCCCCCAAACACAAACACGGCCCTTTTCCCTGGAATAAAACTGACCCCCACTTCTGGCTGGCAGATTGCAGGAGCCACTTGCTACTATCAAACCAGCCCGACTTGGCACTGTGCCACCTTTCATCTGGGAACCATCCTGCGTATCGTGGATTTTCAGGAGCCAGCCGGCCACTCCCAGCCACAGCCCCAAACACAAACTACGGCCCTTTTCCCTGGAAGTAAAACTGACCTGCCCATCATCTGGCTGGCAGATTGCAGGGCACACTTGCTATATCAAACCAGCCCGACTTGGCACTGGTGCCACCTTTCATCTGGGAACCATCCTGCGTATCGTGGATTTTCAGGAGCCAGCCGGCCACTCCCAGCCACAGGCCCCCGAACACAAACCACGGCCTTTTCCTGGAAAAAAACTAACCGCCCGCTTCTGGCTGGCAGATTGCAGGAGCCACTTCTTATCAAACCAGCCGACTCGGCACTGTGCCACCTTTCATCGGGAACCATCCTGCGTATCGTGGATTTTCAGGAGCCAGCCGGCCACTCCCAGCCACAGGCCCCAAACACAAACTACGGCCCTTTTCCCTGGAATTAAACTGACCTGCCCAGTTCTGGCTGGCAGATTGCAGGAGCCACTTGCCTCTATCAAACCAGCCCGACTCGCACTGGTGCCACTTTTCATCTGGGAACCATCCTGCGTATCGTGGATTTTCAGGAGCCAGCCGGCCACTCCCAGCCACAGGCCCCAAACACATTTCCCTGGATTTAAACTGACCTGCCCACCTTCTGGCTGGCAGATTGCAGGAGCCACTTGACTGTATCAAACCAGCCCGACTCGGCACTGGTGCCACCTTTCATCTGGGAACCATCCTGCGTATCGTGGATTTTCAGGAGCCAGCCGGCCACTCCCAGCCACAGGCCCCCGAACACAAACCACGGCCCTTTTCCCTGGCAAACAAACTCACCCGACCTGCTTCTGGCTGGCAGATTGCACGAGCCACTTCCCTCTATGAAACCAGCCCAACTTGGCACTGGTGCCACCTTTCATCTGGGAACCATCCTGCGTATCGTGGATTTTCAGGAGCCAGCCGGCCACTCCCAGCTACAGGCCCCCAAACACAAACTACGGCCCTTTTCCCTGGAAGTAAAACTGACCTGTCCCTCATCTGGCTGGCAGATTGCAGGAGCCACTTGCCTCTATCAACCCAGCCCGACTCGGCACTGGTGCCACCTTTCATCTGGGAACCATCCTGCGTATTGTGGATTTTCAGGAGCCAGCCTGCTACTCCCAGACACAGGTCCCCAAACAAATACTACGGTCTTTTTCCCTGGAAGTAAAACTGACCTGCCCATCTTCTGGCTGGCAGATTGCAGGAGCCACTTGCCTCTATCAAACCAGCCCGACTTGGCACTGGTGCCACCTTGGGTCTGGGAGCCATCCAGCGTATTGTGGATTTTCAGGGGCCAGCTGGCCAGTCCCAGCCACAAGTCCCCAAAAACAATCTACGGCCCTTTTCCCTGGAAGTGAAACTGACCTGCCCATCATCTGGCTGGCAAATTGCAGCAGCCACTTGGTAATATCAAACCTGCCCGACTTGGCACTGGTGCCACCTTTCATCTGGGAACCATCCCGCGTATCGTGGATTTTTAGGAACCAGCTGGCCACTCTCAGCCACAGGCCCCCGAACACAAACCACGGCCCTTTCCCCGAGCAAACAAAACTCACCCGCCCCGCTTCTGGCTGGCAGATTGCAGGAGCCACTTCCCTCTATCAAACCAGCCCGACTCGGCACTGGTGCAACCTTTCATCTGGGAACCATCCTGCGTATCGTGGATTTTCAGGAGCCAGCCGGCCACTCCCAGCCACAGGCCCCCGAACACAAACCACGGCCCATTTCCCTGGCAAACAAAACTCACCCGCCCCGCTTCTGGCAGGCAGATGGCAGGAGCCAATTCCCCATATAAAACCAGCCCGACTCGAAACTGGTGCCACCTTTCATCTGGGAACCATCCTGCGTATCGTGGATTTTCAGGAGCCAGCCGGCCACTCCCAGCCACAGGCCCCCAAACAAAATGTACGGCCCTTTTCCCTGGAAGTAAAACTGACCTGCCCGTCATCTGGCTGGCAGATTGCAGGAGCCACTGGCCTCTATCAATCCAGCCCGACTTGGCACTGGTGCCACCTTTCATCTGGGAACCATCCTGCGTGTTGTGGATGTTCAGGAGCCAGCCGGCCACTCCCAGCCACAGGCCCCCGAACACAAACCACGGCCCTTTTCCCTGACAAAGAAAACTCACTCGCCCCGCTTCTGGCTGGCAGATTGCAGGAGCCACTTGCCTCAATCACTCCAGCCCGACTTGGCACTGGTGCCACCTTTCATCTGGGAACCATCCTGTGTATCGTGGATTTTCAGGAGCCAGCCGGCCACTCCCAGACACAGGTCCCCAAACAAATACTACGGTCCTTTTCCCTGGAAGAAAAGCTGACCTGCCCGTCACCTGGCTGGCAGATTGCAGGAGCCACTTGCCTCTATCAATCCAGCCCGACTCGGCACTGGTGCCAACTTTCATCTGGGAACCATCCTGCGTATCGTGGATTTTCAGGAGCCAGCCGGCCACTCCCAGCCACAGGCCCCCGAACACAAACCACGGCCCTTTTCCCTGGCAAAGAAAACTCACCCACCCCGCTTCTGGCTGGCTGAATGCAGGAGCCATTTCCCTCTATCAAACCAGCCCGACTCAGCACTGGTGCCACCTTTCATCTGGGAACCATCCTGCGTATCGTGGATTTTCAGGAGCCAGCCGGCCACTCCCAGCCACAGGTCCTCAAACAAATACTACGGCCCTTTTCCCTGGAATTAAAACAGACCTCCCCATCTTCTGGCTGGCAGATTGCAGGAGCCACTTGCTACTATCAAACCAGCCTGACTTGGCACTGCTGCCACGTTTCATCTGGGAACCATCCTGCGTATCGTGGATTTTCAGGAGGCAGCCGGCCACTCCCAGCCACAGGCCCCCAAACACACACTACGGCCCCTTTCCCTGGAATTAAAACTGATCTGCCCATCATCTGGCTTGCATATTGCAGCAGCCACTTGGTAATATCAAACCTGCCCGACTTGGCACTGGTGCCACCTTTCATCTGGGAAACATCCCGCGTATCGTGGATTTTTAGGAACCAGCTGGCCACTCGCAGCCACAGGCCCCCGAACACAAACCACGGCCCCTTTCCCTGGCAAACAAAACTCACCCGCCCCGCTTCTGGCTGGCAGATTGCAGGAGACACTTCCCCATATCAAACCAGCCCGACTCGGCACTGGTGCAACCTTTCATCTGGGAACCATCCTGCGTATCGTGGATTTTCAGGAGCCAGCCGGCCACTCCCAGCCACAGGCCCCCGAACACAAACCACCGACCTTTTCCCTGGCAAACAAAACTTTCCCACCCCGCTTCTGGCTGGCAGATTGCAGGAGCCACTTCCCTCTATCAAACCAGCCCGACTCGACACTGGTGCCACCTTTCATCTGGGAACCATCCTGCGTATCGTGGATTTTCAGGAGCCAGCCGGCTACTCCCAGCCACAGGCCCCCAAACACAAACTACGGCCCTTTTCCCTGGAAGTAAAACTGACCTGCCCGTCATCTGGCTGGCAGATTGCAGGAGCCACTTGCCTCTATCAATCCAGCCGACTCGGCACTGGTGCCACCTTTCATCTGGGAACATCCTGCGTATCGTGGATTTTCAGGAGCCAGCCGGCCACTCCCAGCCACAGGTCCCCAAATAAAATGTACGGCCCTTTTCCCTGGAAGTAAAACTGACCTGCCCGTCATCTGGCTGGCAGATTGCAGGAGCCACTTGCCTCTATCAATCCAGCCCGACTCGGCACTGGTGCCACCTTTCATCTGGGAACCATCCTGCGTATCGTGGATTTTCAGGAACCACCCGGCCACTCCCAGCCACAGGCCCCAAAACACAAACTACGGCCCTTTTCCCTGGAAGTAAAACTGACCTGCCCATCATCTGGCTGGCATATTGCAGCAGCCACTTGGTAATATCAAACCTGTCCAACTTGGCACTGGTGCCACCTTTCATCTGGGAACCATCCTGCGTATCATGGATTTTCAGGAGCCAGCCGGCCACTCCCAGCCACAGGCCCCCAAACACACACTACGGCCCTTTCCCTGGAATTAAAACTGACCTGCCCATCTTCTGGCTGGCAGATTGCAGGAACCACTTGGCTCTCTCAAACCAGCCCAACTTGGCACTGGTGCCACCTTTCATCTGGGAACCATCCTGCGTATCGTGGATTTTCAGGAGCCAGCCGGCCACTCCCAGCCACAGGCCCCCGAACACAAACCACGGCCCTTTTCCCTCGTAAAGAAAACTCACCCACCCCGCCTCTGTCTGGCAGATTGCAGGAGCCACTTGACTCTATCAAACCAGCCCGACTTGGCACTGCTGCCACTTTCATCTGGGAACCATCCTGCGTATCGTGGATTTTCAGGAGCCAGCCGGCCACTCCCAGACACAGGCCCCAAACAAAACACGGCCCTTTTCCCTGGAAGTAAAACTACCGCC
>NW_026994031.1:0-8558 GCF_028769735.1 Zonotrichia leucophrys gambelii
TCAACCACTGGACTTCTGCCCGCTCTGCAGCACCCCTGCCATCGCTTTTCCAGACAACCCGCCACGGTGCCTAATTGAACACCTTTCTGGAGATTTTCGAGCCGCCGCCTACTGCTGGCCAGGGCCACATCTCAACCAACTACTCGGCCATTTCTGGCAAGTAAACTCGAACCACCCATCTTGGCAGGCGATTGCAGGACCCTTGCCATATCAACCACGTCCGACACATGCCAGCCTTTCGAACTCCGCCCTATTGGTCAGACAGGACCCCAAGCCCATCCAAACACCGAATCAGGGCCTTCCCTTGAGGAACAACTCCCGCTTTGGCGAGACGGCCAGGCCCATCCGAACACTGGTCCTTTCAACCAAACCACCGCGTGCCACTTCATCGGCCACTTCTATTTCAACCAGCTGCCACCGCACTCCCACAACAGGCCCTCCGAACAATTCCCTTTCCCTGGCAACCAGCCAGGCCCCCAACTCGGCTGCATTCACTGACACGAACCCTCCCGGCAGCACTGGCCACCTTATGGACCACCGCTAGGATTCAGGGCCACCGCACCAGCCGCCCAAAACATCTAGGCCTTCTGGAACACGCACATCTCAAACCAGCCGACTTGGCAGGTGCCACCTTTCATCTGGGAACATCCTGTATCGTGGATTTCAGGAGCAGCCGGCCACTCCCAGCCCAGGCCCCCAACAAACACGGCCCTTTTCCCGAAAAACTGACCTGCGTCATCTGGCTGCAGATTGCGAGCCATTGCCTCATCATCGCCCACTCGACTGGTGCCACCTTATCTGGGATTCGGCATCGGATTTCAGGACACCGCCACTCCCACAGGCCCGAAAAACACCCCTTTTCTGGAAAACAAGCCCTCTCTGGCATATCAAACCAGCCACTGGCACTGGTGCCACCTTATCTGGGACCATCCGCTATGTGGATTTTCAGAGCAGCCGGCCACTCCCACCACAGCCCCCAACACAAACACGGCCCTTTTCCTGGAATAAAACGACCGCCCCTTCTGGCTGGCAGATTGCAGGAGCCACTTGTCATCAAACCGCCGACTTGGCACTGGTGCCACTTTCATCTGGGAACCATCCTGCGTATCGTGGATTTTCAGGAGCCAGCCGGCCACTCCCAGCCACAGGCCCCAACACAAACCACGGCCCTTTCCCTGGAAGTAAAACTGACCTGCCCTCTCTGGCTGCAATTGCAGGACCACTTGCTCTATCAAACCAGCCCGACTGGCACTGGTGCCACCTTTCATCTGGGAACCATCCTGCGTATCGTGGATTTTCAGGAGCCAGCCGCCACTCCCAGCCACAGCCCCCGAACACAAACACGCCCTTTTCCTGGAATAAAACTGACCTCCCGTCTCTGGCTGGCAGATTGCAGGAGCACTTGCCTCTATCAACCAGCCCGACTCGGCACTGGTGCCACCTTTCATCTGGGAACCATCCTGCGTATCGTGGATTTTCAGGAGCCAGCCGGCCACTCCCAGCCACAGGCCCCCGAACACAAACACGGCCCTTTTCCCTGGCAAAGAAAACTCACCCGCCCGCTTCTGGCTGGCAGATTGCAGGAGCCACTTGCCTCTATCAACCAGCCCGACCGGCACTGGTGCCACCTTTCATCTGGGAACCATCCTGCGTATCGTGGATTTTCAGGAGCCAGCCGGCCACTCCCAGCCACAGGCCCCAAACAAACCTACGGCCCTTTTCCCTGGAAGTAAAACTGACCTGCCCGTCATCTGGCTGGCAGATTGCAGGAGCCACTTGCCTCTATCAAACCAGCCCGACTGGCACTGGTGCCACCTTTCATCTGGGAACCATCCTGCGTATCGTGATTTTCAGGAGCCAGCCGCCACTCCCAGCCACAGGCCCCAACACAAACTACGGCCCTTTTCCCTGGAAGTAAAACTGACCTGCCCTCTTCTGGCTGGCAGATTGCAGGAGCCACTTGCCTCTATCAACCAGCCCGACTGCACTGGTGCCACCTTTCATCTGGAACCATCCTGCGTATCGTGGATTTTCAGGAGCCAGCCGGCCACTCCCAGCCACAGGCCCCCAACAAAACACGGCCCTTTTCCCTGGAAAAAACTACCGCCCTCTTCTGGCTGGCAGATTGCAGGAGCCACTTGCCTCTATCAACCAGCCCGACTCGGCACTGGTGCCACCTTTCATCTGGAACCATCCTGCGTATCGTGGATTTTCAGGAGCCAGCCGGCCACTCCCAGCCACAGGTCCCCAACACAAACACGCCCTTTTCCCTGGAAAAACTACCTGCCCGTCTTCTGGCTGGCAGATTGCAGAGCCACTTCCTCTATCAAACCAGCCCGACTCGGCACTGGTGCACCTTTCATCTGGAACCATCCTGCGTATCGTGGATTTCAGGAGCCAGCCGGCCACTCCCAGCCACAGGCCCCGAACACAAACCACGCCCTTTTCCCTGCAAAAAACTACCCCCCGTTCTGGCTGGCAGATTGCAGGAGCACTTCCTCTATCAACCAGCCCGACTCGCACTGGTGCCACCTTTCATCTGGGAACATCCTGCGTATCGTGGATTTTCAGGAGCCAGCGGCCACTCCCAGCCACAGGCCCCCAACAAAACACGGCCCTTTCCCTGGAATAAAACTACCGCCCTTCTGGCTGGCAGATTGCAGGAGCCACTTGCTCTATCAAACCAGCCGACTTGGCACTGGTGCCACCTTTCATCTGGGAACCATCCTGCGTATCGTGGATTTTCAGGAGCCAGCCGGCCACTCCAGCCACAGGCCCCAACACAAACCACGGCCCTTTTCCTGGAAAAAAACTACCGCCCTCTCTGGCTGGCAGATTGCAGGAGCCACTTCCTCTATCAAACCAGCCCGCTTGGCACTGGTGCCACCTTTCATCTGGGAACCATCCTGCGTATCGTGGGTTTTCAGGAGCCAGCCGCCACTCCCAGCCACAGCCCCAAACAAAACTACGGCCCTTTTCCCTGGAAGTAAACTGACCTGCCCTCATCTGGCTGGCAGATTGCAGAGCCACTTGCCTCTATCAAACCAGCCCGACTTGGCACTGGTGCCACCTTTCATCTGGAACCATCCTGCGTATCGTGGATTTTCAGGAGCCAGCCGGCCACTCCCAGCCACAGGCCCCAAACAAACACGGCCCTTTTCCCTGGAATAAAACTGACCTGCCCATCTTCTGGCTGGCAGATTGCAGAGCCACTTGCTCTATCAAACCAGCCCGACTTGGCACTGGTGCCACCTTTCATCTGGGAACCATCCTGCGTATCGTGGATTTTCAGGAGCCAGCGGCCACTCCCAGCCACAGGCCCCAACACAAACTACGGCCCTTTTCCTGAAGTAAAACTGACCTGCCCGTCATCTGGCTGGCAGATTGCAGGAGCCACTTGCCTCTATCAAACCAGCCCGACTTGGCACTGGTGCCACCTTTCATCTGGGAACCATCCTGCGTATCGTGGATTTTCAGGAGCCAGCGGCCACTCCCAGCCACAGGCCCCGAACACAAACCACGGCCCTTTTCCCTGGAATAAAACTGACCTGCCCGTCTCTGGCTGGCAGATTGCAGGAGCCACTTGCCTCTATCAAACCAGCCCGACTCGGCACTGTGCCACCTTTCATCTGGGAACCATCCTGCGTATCGTGGATTTTCAGGAGCCAGCCGGCCACTCCCAGCCACAGGCCCCCAAACAAACACGGCCCTTTTCCCTGGCAAACAAACTGACCCGCCCGTCATCTGGCTGGCAGATTGCAGGAGCCACTTGCCTCTATCAAACCAGCCCGACTTGGCACTGGTGCCACCTTTCATCTGGGAACCATCCTGCGTATCGTGGATTTTCAGGAGCCAGCCGGCCACTCCCAGCCACAGGCCCCCAAACAAACCTACGGTCCTTTTCCCTGGAAGTAAAACTGACCTGCCCGTATCTGGCTGGCAGATTGCAGGAACCACTTGCCTCTATCAATCCAGCCGACTCGGCACTGGTGCCACCTTTCATCTGGAACCATCCTGCGTATCGTGGATTTTCAGGAGCCAGCCGGCCACTCCCAGCCACAGGCCCCCGAACACAAACCACGGCCCTTTTCCCTGGCAAACAAAACTAACCCAACCCGCTTCTGCTGGAAGATTGCAGGAGCCACTTGACTCTATCAAACCAGCCCGACTCGACACTGGTGCCACCTTTCATCTGGGAACCATCCTGCGTATCATGGATTTTCAGGAGCCAGCCGGCCACTCCCAGCCACAGGCCCCCTAACACAAACTACGGCCCTTTCCCTGGAATTAAAACTGACCTGCCCATCTTCTGGCTGGCAGATTGCAGGAACCACTTCCTTCTATGAAACCAGCCCGACTCGGCACTGGTGCCACCTTTCACTGGGAACCATCCTGCGTATCGTGGATTTTCAGGAGCCAGCCGGCCACTCCCAGACGCACAGCCCCCAAACAAAACACGGTCCTTTTCCCTGGAAGTAAAACAGACCTGCCCGTCATCTGGCTGGCAGATTGCAGGAGCCACTGGCCTCTATCAATCCAGCCCGACTCGGCACTGGTGCCACCTTTCATCTGGGAACCATCCTGCGTATCGTGGATTTTCAGGAGCCAGCCGGCCACTCCCAGCCACAGGCCCCCGAACACAAACCACGGCCCTTTTCCCTGGCAAACAAAACTCACCCGCCCCGCTTCTGGCTGGCAGATTGCAGGAGCCACTTCCCATATCAAACTAGCCCGACTCGGCACGGGTGCCCCCTTTCATCTGGGAACCATCCTGCGTATCGTGGATTTTCAGGAGCCAGCCGGCCACTCCCAGCCACAGGTCCCCAAACAAATACTACGGCCCCTTTCCCTGGAATTAAAACTGACCTGCCCATCTTCTGGCTGGCAGATTGCAGGAAACACTTGGCTCTCTCAAACCAGCCCAACTTGGCACTGGTGCCACCTTTCATCTGGGAACCATCCTGCGTATCGTGGATTTTCAGGAGCCAGCCGGCCACTCCCAGCCACAGGCCCCCAAACACAAACCACGGCCCTTTTCCCTGGAAGTAAAACTGACCTGCCCGTCATCTGGCTGGCAGATTGCAGGAGCCACTTCCCTCTATCAATCCAGCCTGACTCGGCACTGGTGCCACTTTCATCTGGGAACCATCCTGCGTATCGTGGATTTTCAGGAGCCAGCCGGCCACTCCCAGCCACAGGCCCCCGAACACAAACCACGGCCCTTTTCCCTGGCAAACAAAACTTACCCACCCAGATTCTGGCTGGAAGATTGCAGGAGCCACTTGACTCTATCAAACAAGCCCGACTCGACACTGGTGCCACCTTTCATCTGGGAACCATTCTGCGTATTGTGGATTTTCAGGAGCCAGCCGGCCACTCCCAGCCACAGGCCCCCAAACACAAACTACGGCCCCTTTCCCTGGAATTAAAACTGACCTGCCCATCTTCTGGCTGGCAGATTGCAGGAGACCCTTCCCTCTATCAAACCAGCCCGACTCGGTACTGGTGCCACCTTTCATCTGGGAACCATCCTGCGTATCGTGGATTTTGAGGAGCCAGCCGGCCACTCCCAGCCACAGGCCCCCGAACACAAACCACGGCCCTTTTCCCTGGCAAACAAAACTCACCCGCCCCGCTTCTGGCTGGCAGATTGCAGGAGCCACTTCCCCATATCAAACCAGCCCGACTCGGCACTGGTGCAACCTTTCATCTGGGAACCATCCTGCGTATCGTGGATTTTCAGGAGCCAGCCGGCCACTCCCAGCCACAGGCCCCTGAACACAAACCACGGCCCTTTTCCCTGGCAAACAAAACTTACCCGCCCCGCTTCTGGCTGGCAGATTTCAGGAGCCTCTTCCCTCTATGAAACCAGCCCGACTCGGCACTGGTGCCACCTTTCATCTGGGAACCATCCTGCGTATCGTGGATTTTCAGGAGCCAGCCGGCCACTCCCAGACACAGGTCCCCAAACAAATCCTACGGTCCTTTTCCCTGGAAGTAAAACTGACCTGCCCGTAATCTGGCTGGCAGATTGCAGGAAACACTTGCCTCTATCAATCCAGCCGGACTCGGCACTGGTGCCACCTTTCATCTGGGAACCATCCTGCGTATCGTGGATTTTCAGGAGCCAGCCGGCCACTCCCAGCCACAGGCCCCCGAACACAAACCACGGCCCGTTTTCCCTGGCAAACAAAACTAACCCACCCCGCTTCTGCTGGAAGATTGCAGGAGCCACTTGACTCTATCAAACCAGCCCGACTCGACACTGGTGCCACCTTTCATCTGGGAACCATTCTGCGTATTGTGGATTTTCAGGAGCCAGCCGGCCACTCCCAGCCACAGGCCCCCAAACACAACTACGGCCCTTTCCCTGGAATTAAAACTGACCTGCCCATCTTCTGGCTGGCAGATTGCAGGAGACCCTTCCCTCTATCAAACCAGCCCGACTCGGTACTGGTGCCACCTTTCATCTGGGAACCATCCTGCGTATCGTGGATTTTCAGGAGCCAGCCGGCCACTCCCAGCCACAGGCCCCCGAACACAAACCACGGCCCTTTTCCCTGGCAAACAAAACTTACCCACCCCGCTTCTGGCTGGCAGATTGCAGGAGCCTCTTCCCTCTATGAAACCAGCCCGACTCGGCACTGGTGCCACCTTTCATCTGGGAACCATCCTGCGTATCGTGGATTTTCAGGAGCCAGCCGGCCATTCCCAGACACAGGTCCCCAAACAAATACTACGGTCCTTTTCCCTGGAAGTAAAACTGACCTGCGTGTCATCTGGCTGGCAGATTGCAGGAGCCACTTGCCTCTATCAAACCAGCCCGACTTGGCACTGGTGCCACCTTGGGTCTGGGAGCCATCCAGCATATTGTGGATTTTCAGGGGCCAGCCGGCCACTCCCAGCCACAAGTCCCCAAAAAGAATCTACGGCCCTTTTCCCTGGAAGTAAAACTGACCTGCCCATCATCTGGCTGGCACATTGCAGCAGCCACTTGGTAATATCAAACCTGCCCGACTTGGCACTGCCGCCACCTTTCATCTGGGAACCATCCCGCGTATTGTGGATTTTCAGGAACCAGCCGGCCACTCTCAGCCACAGGCCCCCGAACACAAACCACGGCCCTTTTCCCTGGAAGTAAAACTGACCTGCCCATCATCTGGCTGGCAGATTGCAGGAGCCACTTGCCTCTATCAAACCAGCCCGACTCGACACTGGTGCAACCTTTCATCTGGGAACCATCCGGCGTATCGTGGATTTTCAGGAGCCAGCCGGACACTCCCAGCCACCGGCCCCCGAACACAAACTACGGCCCTTTTCCCTGGAAGTAAAACTGACCTGCGTGTCATCTGGCTGGCAGATTGCAGGAGCCACTTGCCTCTATCAATCCAGCCCGACTCGGCACTGGTGCCACCTTTCATCTGGGAACCATCCTGCGTATCGTGGATTTTCAGGAGCCAGCCGGCCACTCCCAGACACAGGTCCCCAAACATATCCTACGGTCCTTTTCCCTGGAAGTAAAACTGACCTGCCCGTAATCTGGCTGGCAGATTGCAGGAAACACTTGCCTCTATCAATCCAGCCCGACTCGGCACTGGTGCCACCTTTCATCTGGGAACCATCCTGCGTATCGTGGATTTTCAGGAGCCAGCCGGCCACTCCCAGCCACAGGCCCCCGAACACAAACCACGGCCCGTTTTCCCTGGCAAACAAAACTAACCCACCCCGCTTCTGGCTGGAAGATTGCAGGAGCCACTTGACTCTATCAAACCAGCCCGACTCGACACTGGTGCCACCTTTCATCTGGGAACCATTCTGCGTATTGTGGATTTTCAGGAGCCAGCCGGCCACTCCCAGCCACAGGCCCCCGAACACAAACCACGGCCCTTTTCCCTGGCAAACAAAACTAACCCACCCCGCTTCTGGCTGGAAGATTGCAGGAGCCACTTGACTCTATCAAACCAGCCCGACTCGACACTGGTGCAACCTTTCATCTGGGAACCATCCTGTGTATCGTGGATTTTCAGGAGCCAGCCGGCCACTCCCAGCCACAGGCCCCCGAACACAAAAACCCCGGGCCCTTTTCCCCGGCAAACAAAACTTACCCACCCACTTTTGGCTCAAATTTCAGAAACCACTGCCTCTACAAAACCCCCCGACTTGGCCTGGGCCACCTTGGGTCTGGGGGGCCCCATATTGTGATTTTCAGGGCCACCGGGAAACCCCGCCCCCAAGTCCCCAAAAAGAATCTAAAGCCCCTTTTTTCCCCGGGAAATAAAACTGACCGCCCATCATCCTTTGGGACATTGCAGCAGCCCCTTGGTAATATCAAAACCCGCCCGACTTGGGACGCCGCCACCTTTTTTCTGGGAACCATCCCGCGTATTTGGATTTTCAGGAACCAGCCGGCCCCCTCACCCAGGCCCCCCAACAAAAAAACCCCGGCCCTTTTCCTGGAATAAAACGACTGCCATCATCTGGCGGGACATTTTCAGCAGCCACTTGCCCTACAAACCACCCAACTCGACACTGGTGCAAAACCTTCATCTGGGGAAACC
>NW_026994032.1:0-8555 GCF_028769735.1 Zonotrichia leucophrys gambelii
AAAGAAAGCAGCAAAGGGTGAGGTACAGATTTTCCTCGAAGGTAAGCCATAATACAATAATACTAATCAAAAGAGACGTACAACTGCAAGGGGTGGGCTACCATTGAAAGAGAGCTAGTAATCCCCTCCCATTTTCGTGGTTACTAGTGAAGGAAGGGCACTAGAAAACACACTAGGGCCTAATTACTTAAAGCCTTTTATAGAGTGTGGCTCCTTTCTACAAATGACCGAGGCTGCGAGTGATACAGAGTGCACTGGAATGAAGTGTTGACTTTGAAGTAGTAATTCCCACAGGCTTTCTAGAACACACATCTGATTGAAAGGACTGTTGTATCATTGTCAGGAATCTATATGCCACTATCACTCAGGTGAGCTGATAATGTGATCCTTGCCTCCAGACTAACCTCAAAATACCCCCGGGCCAAAACTTGGTCAGACTGGGAGAGGCCATGGGCCTGTATAGCAGTGGCAAATCAACTTTTCAGAACTCCCAAGGAAAGGGGGTTATCAGTATTTACTGGTATTAATAGATACATTTTCAGGGTGGCCAGAAACATTCCCCACCAGAACTGTCAAAGCTCAAGAGGTGACCAGATCATTTTTACAAGAGATAATACCACGCTTCAGAGTTCCAGCCACAATATCCTCAGATAAAGAATCACCTTTCATTTCCAAAATAGTGCAACAGATTAGTAGCCATCTGGGCATAGATTAAGAACTTCACACCCCATACTGCCCCCAATCAAGCGGCCAGGGGGAGAGAATGAATCATTTGATTAAGCAGCAAATCGTAAGACTGGGGCAAGAAGCTCTTCCACTAGCACTATTGCAAATTCAAACTAAACCTTTTGAGCTAAAGGAATGCTGAATCCTTTTGGAATGCCTTATAGAAGACAACAGAATACAAGGGGAATGTCCAGAATGTCCACTTACATGGTGGCATTAAGCAAACAGCTCAGAGTAATTGAGAAACTTGTGGCTGGAACTCGGAGCAGGGAGTTGGATAGCCTGGGTTGATGTATATGTTAAGTCTCTTACAGAGAAGACTTCGGAACCACAGTGGGAGAGACCACTGCAAGTACCTCTCACCACCTTCACTGCAATCAAAATCAAGGAGCAGAATGCTGGATCCATCACTCTCGGTGAAGAAGGCCCAGAAGCCCCTTCAGGAGTGACACCAGGAGACAATGAACTGAGACTAAAACTTATTCGGGCAAAATGAGTATATTGCGGTCGGGAGTAGCTCATACTTTAGTGTACAGAATTGTTTTGTATGGAATTATAACTGAAGTTTTAGAACTAGAGAGTACCTCTACCCAAAGCAATGCTGAATGGCCTTGGTCCCTGGCATTTAATCAGTATACTGGATCCATAGGAAAACCTTTTGAGATAAAGAAGGTTTATATTAAACATATCTACTGTAGTAATCCACGAGAATCAAGTATGTGAGCAGTAAAAATAGCAAGAACAGGAGCTGTAAACACTTCAAGGAATCTGAAGAGAAGAAATCAAAGTAAAGTGCTTAGTCATCAATAGGATGGCTTATGAGAGACCAGATGTAATTAGTGTCTGAACCTCCCCTGGTGTATATGAGCACCAGGAAGTCTGTGATGACCTAAGTGAATCAGACTGTTGGTGTAATTTCACCCTGACACAGCCTGTAGAAGTGACCTGCCTTTGAGCTCAAGTTACTGTCAGATTTTCATTTGAATTCAAAGTGGACACTGCACTTTTTACCACAGCGGGGCCTTATAAGGTGATTTTCCTTATTTATAGCTATCCCTTTTCCTACTGAGATTTGGATCAGTGATTGTCCCAGTCTGAGGTGGTTGGATTCTGCTTAAAAGAGGTAGAGAGAGAGAGACCCCCTCAGAGCTCAGCAGCAGGCTGTAGGATTTTGAGCATCACTTTTGTGCTGAGTGTTTCAAATAGCAGAAACCTGATCCCAGTTTCTTCTGAGGCACTGCAATGAATTTAGGCTTTTCTCTCAAGATTTCCCCTCCATTATCTTCTGCCCTGAACACAGTCCACAGCTTGATCTTAGCTAAGGGCAAGGTGGGTGACCAGGAGAGACATTCCTGCTTGCCACACATCTGGGAAATCAGGTGCTTTGGAGGGAGAGAGAGAAGTTAAGATTCCCTGAAGTCTCTACATTTCAGAACAAACATCTGTCTCAAGTATGACCTAAACCTCTGTCAGATACACTTGTGAAGTGTGTCTGAATTTGTAGTAGGAGCCCAGCACATCCCTCTGGCAGGGAGGGATGATCATGGACAGAAAGCAGTTCCTGTTCCCCATAACAAACATCTAACTGGCATATTAGGGACAAGATTAGGAGTTTTAAATAGAATTGATTCAGAAATACTGATGAATAAACTGGCTGCTGCAGCAGGTAGCCTAACAAAATTGAAGCAGCCTTTATAGTAATCTCTACTGGCATTAGGAACTAGCCAGTGACAGATTTCAAAGGTACTGCCAAAGTAAAGAAGTATGAACAGGCCGGGGACCAAGACCACAAATTGATAGTAGGAGCACTTAGTATAGTTCAAGATAATGTGTCTTTAGCTTTCAGTTGTATACAAGCACAGTTATGGATACGAGCAACAGCAGCTCTGATCATATAGGAAAGGGGTGAAGGTAATTTTCCAGCTGAAATTCAGAAAATTGAATGGGATAATGCAATTGATTTTGAAAGGAAGTTTTAATCCTGGTGGATTATGGTGAATTTCACCTATGATCCTATTTCTAATGTGGCCACTGCCTTTGTGCTTACCATATGTAATGCCACTGTTTATGTTATCCATCCCATCATTGCCCTAAGATTAAACCATGAAGAAACAACACTCTATCCTTCAGAACATAGAGTGTGGGCACAAAAAGATGAATGAAAAGTGGCAGGTAGTAAACTTAGAATCCTGCATTACTAGAGAACAAATGGGATTCATTTGTGAAAGCAATACTGCTAATGCCCAGGATGTGTTTGGACACTGAACAGAGTATTTGTCACTTTGAAATTCATCCAGTCACTGACCAGAAAACTGTGCTCGTATATACTGGAAAAGGGTGCATGTTTGAGAACTGTTTGTGCTGCTGTACAAATTAATAGCAATGATGTTATTCTGTCTAGTAGAAACCATTCTAATCTCTGTATTTGTATTTGTAATTTTGTTAAGATTATTGAGTGTGATTTTTCGTATTTGGTACCAGTAACATCCCACCAGCTGATTACAGCCAATTACACAATGTATCACAGACTACCACCTACCCCTATCGGGGTGAACCTTACATTGGTAAAACAATTAATTAAGCACCAAGACTTATTAGAAGTCTTGAAAGAAATCCGAGAAAGTAGAAAGAAAACCTTAATTACTGTCCAACATGGTACAAAAGAAATAACCAGAGTTCTACAAAGAATAAAATACGGATAATCACTGGTGAGATGTGATCTTTGGGTGATCACCAACTGCAAATAGAACCTTTGATAAGTTGTGCCACCCTATTCTAGTTTTACTAATATTAGTTGAGATAAGCTTAAGATTATCTATTACATTGTTAATTTAGAACTGGAGAATGCTACAACGAATAGCTGTACTAACCTCTTTGTCAAATGTACATGGTAAAGCGCTAAAAGACACTTATTGTCGTAGAAATTTTCCTTAAGTAAAAGAATTTACTTATTTCCTAGGAAAGGGGGGAATGAGACAGAATATCCATCCTGAACTAGGTAAAGTGTCTAGGAGAGGTGAAGGGTCTGTGGAGCTAAAGCTGAAGGAGAGGCCGCGTTCCAGAGACAGCAAGGAGACAGAGAAAGAAAAACAGAAAAACCACGAGGTCAATCTGCCCCCGACTTAGGAATTCCTTCGATAAAGAAGAATTAGTGCTAAATGTCATGTGGAATGAATATGTATGAACTTAATTTGAAACTGTATGCATATGCATTTGGAAGGGGGGATAAAAAGGGGACTCGGAGTCTCCAGGGGCACGCATGCCCTTTTGGGGAGTCTTGCGTCCGGCGCGCGTCGTAATAAAGCATACCGGGCTTTACAACTTTTACAAGTTGTGAGGTTTCTTCTTTTCTCCGCAAAACATGCCACCTTTCATCTGGGAACCATCCTGCGTATCGTGGATTTTCAGGAGCCAGCCGGCCACTCCCAGCCACAGGCCCCTGAACACAAACCATGGCCCTTTTCCATGGCAAACAAAACTTACCCACCCCGCTTCTGGCTGGCAGATTGCAGGAGCCACTTGCCTCTATCAAACCAGCCCGACTTGGCACTGGTGCCACCTTGGGTCTGGGAGCCATCCTGCGTATTGTGGATTTTCAGGGGCCAGCCGGCCACTCCCAGCCAGAAGTCCCCAAATACAAACTACGGCCCTTTTCCCTGGAATTAAAACAGACCTGCCCATCTTCTGGCTGGCAGATTGCAGGAGCCACTTGGTACTATCAAACCAGCCCGACTTGGCACTGCTGCCCCTTTTCATCTGGGCACCATCCTGCGTATCGTGGATTTTCAGGAGCCAGCCGGCCACTCCCAGCCACAGGCCCCCAAAAACAAACTACGGTCCCTTTCCCTGGAATTAAAACTGACCTGCCCATCTTCTGGCTGGCAAATTGCAGGAACCACTTGGCTCTGTCAAACTAGCCCACCTTGGCACTGGTGCCACCTTTCATCTGGGAACCATCCTGCGTATCGTGGATTTTCAGGAGCCAGCGGCCACTCCCAGCCACAGGCCCCTGAACACAAACCACGGCCCTTTACCCTGGCAAACAAAACTCACCCGCCCCGCTTCTGGCTGGCAGATTGCAGGAGCCACTTCCCTCTATCAAACCAGCCCAACTCGGCACTGGTGCCGCCTTTCATCTGGGAACCATGCTGTGTATCATGGATTTTCAGGAGCCAGCCGGCCAGTCCCAGCCACAGGTCCCCAAACAATACTACGGCATTTTTCCCTGGAATTAAAACTGACCTGCCCATCATCTGGCTGGCAGATTGCAGGACCCACTTCCCTCTATCAAACCAGCCCGACTTGGCACTGGTGCCACCTTTCATCTGGGAACCATCCTGCATATCGTGGATTTTCAGGAGCCAGCCGGCCACTCCCAGCCACAGGCCCCCGAACACAAACCAGGGCCCTTTTCCCTGGCAAAAAAAACTCACCCGCCCCGCTTCTGGCTGGCAGATTGCAGGAGCCACTTCCCTCTATCAAACCAGCCCGACTCGGCACTGGTGCCACGTCTCATCTGGGAACCATCCTGCGTATCGTGGATTTTCAGGAGCCAGCCGGCCACTCCCAGGCACAGGTCCCCAAACAAATACTACGGCCCTTTTCCCTGGAATTAAAACTGACCTGCCTATCATCTGGCTGGCAGATTGCAGGACCCACTTCCCTCTATCAAACCAGCCCGACTTGGCACTGGTGCCACCTTGGGTCTGGGAGCCATCCAGCGTATTGTGGATTTTCAGGGGCCTGCCGGCCACTCCCAGCCACAAGTCCCCAAAAACAATCTACGGCCTTTTCCGTGGAAGTAAAACTGACCTGCCCATCATCTGGCTGGCACATTCCAGCAGCCACTTGGTTATATCAAACCAGCCCCACTCCGTACTGGCGCCACCTTTCATCTGGGAACCATCCTGCGTATCGTGGATTTTCAGGAGCCAGCCGGCCACTCCCAGCCACAGGCCCCCGAACACAAACCACGGCCCTTTTCCCTGGCAAACAAAACTCACCCGCCCCGCTTCTGGCTGGCAGACTGCAGGAGCCACTTCCCTCTATCAAACCAGCCCGACTCGGCACTGGTGCCACGTCTCATCTGGGAACCATCCTGCGTATCGTGGATTTTCAGGAGCCAGCCGGCCACTCCCAGGCACAGGTCCCCAAACAAATACTACGGCCCTTTTCCCTGGAATTAAAACTGACCTGCCCATCATCTGGCTGGCAGATTGCAGGAGCCACTTGCCTCTATCAATCCAGCCTGACTCGGCACTTGTGCCACCTTTCATCTGGGAACCATCCTGCGTATCGTGGATTTTCAGGAGCCAGCCGGCCACTCTCAGCCACAGGCCCCCGAACACAAACCATGGCCCTTTTCCCTGGCAAACAATACTTACCCACCCCGCTTCTGGCTGGCAGATTGCAGGAGCCACTTGCCTCTATCAAACCAGCCCGACTTGGCACTGGTGCCACCTTGGGTCTGGGAGCCATCCTGCGTATTGTGGATTTTCAGGGGCCAGCCGGCCACTCCCAGCCAGAAGTCCCCAAATACAAACTACGGCCCTTTTCCCTGGAATTAAAACAGACCTGCCCATCTTCTGGCTGGCAGATTGCAGGAGCCACTTGGTACTATCAAACCAGCCCGACTTGGCACTGCTGCCCCTTTTCATCTGGGCACCATCCTGCGTATCGTGGATTTTCAGGAGCCAGCCGGCCACTCCCAGCCACAGGCCCCCAAAAAAAACTACGGTCCCTTTCCCTGGAATTAAAACTGACCTGCCCATCTTCTGGCTGGCAAATTGCAGGAACCACTTGGCTCTGTCAAACTAGCCCACCTTGGCACTGGTGCCACCTTTCATCTGGGAACCATCCTGCGTATCGTGGATTTTCAGGAGCCAGCCGGCCACTCCCAGCCACAGGCACCTGAACACAAACCACGGCCCTTTACCCTGGCAAACAAAACTCACCCGCCCCGCTTCTGGCTGGCAGATTGCAGGAGCCACTTCCCTCTATCAAACCAGCCCAACTCGGCACTGGTGCCGCCTTTCATCTGGGAACCATGCTGTGTATCATGGATTTTCAGGAGCCAGCCGGCCAGTCCCAGCCACAGGTCCCCAAACAATACTACGGCACTTTTCCCTGGAATTAAAACTGACCTGCCCATCATCTGGCTGGCAGATTGCAGGACCCACTTCCCTCTATCAAACCAGCCCGACTTGGCACTGGTGCCACCTTTCATCTGGGAACCATCCTGCATATCGTGGATTTTCAGGAGCCAGCCGGCCACTCCCAGCCACAGGCCCCCGAACACAAACCACGGCCCTTTTCCCTGGCAAAAAAAACTCACCCGCCCCGCTTCTGGCTGGCAGATTGCAGGAGCCACTTCCCTCTATCAAACCAGCCCGACTCGGCACTGGTGCCACGTCTCATCTGGGAACCATCCTGCGTATCGTGGATTTTCAGGAGCCAGCCGGCCACTCCCAGGCACAGGTCCCCAAACAAATACTACGGCCCTTTTCCCTGGAATTAAAACTGACCTGCCCATCATCTGGCTGGCAGATTGCAGGACCCACTTCCCTCTATCAAACCAGCCCGACTTGGCACTGGTGCCACCTTGGGTCTGGGAGCCATCCTGCGTATCGTGGATTTTCAGGGACCAGCCGGCCACTCCCAGCCAGAAGTCCCCAAATACAAACTACGGCCCTTTTCCCTGGCAAACAAAACTTACCCACCCCGCTTCTGGCTGGCAGATTGCAGGAGCCACTTGCCTCTGTCAATCCAGCCCGACTTGGCACTGCTGCCCCTTTTCATCTGGGAACCATCCTGCGTATCGTGGATTTTCAGGAGCCAGCCGGCCACTCCCAGCCACAGGTCCCTAAACAAAAACAACGGCCCTTTTCCCTGGAAGTAAAACTGACCTGCCCGTCTTCTGGCTGGCAGATTGCAGGAGCCACTTGCCTCTATCAAACCAGCCCGACTTGGCACTGGTGCCACCTTTCATCTGGGAACCATCCTGCATATCGTGGATTTTCAGGAGCCAGCCGGCCACTCCCAGCCACAGGCCCCCGAACACAAACCACGGCCCTTTTCCCTGGCAAACAAAACTTAACCACCCCGCTTCTGGCTGGCAGATTGCGGGAGCCACTTCCCTCTATCAAACCAGCCTGACTCGGCACTGGGCCGCCTTTCATCTGGGAACCATCCTGTGAATCGTGGATTTTCAGGAGCCAGCCGGCCACTCCAAGCCACAGGTCCCCAAACAAATACTACGGCCCTTTTCCCTGGAATTAAAACTGACCTGCCCATCATCTAGCTGGCAGATTGCAGGACCCACTTCTTTCTATCAAACCAGCCTGACTTGGCACTGGTGCCACCTTGGGTCTGGGAGCCATCCTGCGTATCGTGGATTTTCAGGGGCCTGCCGGCCACGCCCAGCCACAAGTCCCCAAAAACAATCTACGGCCCTTTTCCCTGGAAGTAAAACCGACCTGCCCGTCATCTGGCTGGCAGATTGCAGGAGCCACTTGCCTCTATCAATCCAGCCCGTCTTGGCACTGGTGCCACCTTTCATCTGGGAACCATCCTGCATATCGTGGATTTTCGGGAGCCAGCCGGCCACTCCCAGCCACAGGCCCCCGAACACAAACCACGGCCCTTTTCCCTGGAAGTAAACCAACCTGCCCATCATCTGGCTGGCAGATTGCAGGAGCCACTTGTCTCTATCAAACCAGCCCGACTTGGCACTGGTGCCACCTTTCATCTGGTAACCATCCTGCGTATCGTGGATTTCAGGAGCCAGCCGGCCACTCCCAGCCACAGGTCCCCAAAAACAATCTACGGCC
>NW_026994033.1:0-8553 GCF_028769735.1 Zonotrichia leucophrys gambelii
ATCGTGGATTTTTGGGGGCCACCGGCCACTCCCACCACAGGGCCCCCGAAAAAAACCACGCCCTTTTCCCGGGGAAAAAAATACCCCCCCGTCGGGTGGCAGATTTCAAGCCCCTTCCCCATCAAACCAGCCCGACTCGCCTGGTCCACCTTTCATCGGGGAAACCCCCTGCGATGTGATTTTTAGAGCCACCGGGCCCCTCCCGAACAGGCCCCAAAAAAACTACGGCCCCTTTTCCCCAAGTAAAACGACCTGCCCCCTTTTGGCGGGAGTTGAGGACCCCCTTTCCCCCAACAAACCCCCCGACTGGCACTGGTGCCCCTTACTGGAACCATCCGCGTATCGGGGTTTTAGGGCCAGCGGCCACTCCCACCCCAGGCCCCAAACAAACTCGGGGTTTTCCCTGGAAAAAACACCCCCCCGCTTCGGGTGGGGATTTCAGGGGCCCTTCCCCATCAAACCACCACTCGCACTGGTCCACCCTTTTATCTGGGGAAACCCTCCCTATCGTGGGTTTTCAGGAGCCAGCCGCCCTCCCACCACAGCCCCCCAAACAAACACGGCCCTTTTCCCCGGAAAAAAAACTAACCCCCCCCTTTTGGCGGAGATTGAGGACCACTTCCCCCTATCAAACACCCGACTGCACTGGTGCCACCTTTCATCTGGGGAAACCCTCCCGCATGTGGATTTTCAGGGGCCGCCGGCCCCCCCTCCCAGCCACAGGGCCCCCAAAAAAAACTACGGCCCTTTCCCGGAATAAAACTACCCGCCTCATCTGCTGGCAAATTTCAACCACTTGTTTTCAACCGCCCCTTTGGCAATGCCCCCTTTCATCTAACCTCCCGCACGGATTTTAGGGGCCACCGGGCCCCTCCCAGCCACCCCCCCAAACACAAACCACGGCCCTTTTCCTGGCAAAAAAATTACCCCCCCGCTTTTCGGGGGGATTGAGGGGCCCCTTCCCTCATCAAACCCCCCCTCGGGACGGGGGGACCTTTCTCTGGAACCATCCCGCGTATCGTGGGTTTTCAGGCCAGCCGGCCACTCCCAGCCCCACCCCCGCCCCAAAACCCCGCCCCTTTTCCCCGGCAAACAAAACAACCCCCCTCTCTGAGATTGCAGGAGCCCCTTTCCCCATCAAACCCCCGACTCGCACTGGGCCACCTTTATTTGGGGCCATCCTGCGTATGTGGATTTTCAGGGCCAGGCCACCCCACCACGCCCCCAAAAAACACGGCCTTTTCCCGGAAAAAAATACCCCGTTTTTGGTGGCAATTGCAGGGGCCACTCCTCTATCAAACCACCCCTGCACTGGTGCCCCCTTTCATCTGGGAAAACCCCCCTACGTGGGTTTTCAAGCCCGCCGCCCCTCCCACCCAGGCCCCAAAAAACACGCCCTTTTCCCCGGAAAAAAACCCCCCGCCCCCTCGGCGGGAATTTCAGGGGGCCCCTTCCTCTATCAAAAACCCGACCGGACTGGTCCACCTTCATCTGGGAACCCCGCGTATCGGGGTTTTTTAGGACCCCCCACTCCCACCCGGCCCCCAAAAAAAAACACGGCCCTTTTCCCTGAAAAAATCCCCCGCTCGGGGTGCAATTGCGGGGCCACTTCCCTTTTCAATTCCCCCCGACCGGGGACTGGTGCCACCTTTCATCTGGGGAACCCCTCCTGCTTGGGATTTTCAAGCCAGCCGGCCACTCCCCCCACCCCCCGAACAAAACACGGCCCCTTTTCCCCCGGAAAAAACCCCCCCCCCTTTTGGGTCAGATTTTTGGGACCACTTGCCCTTCAAACCACCCCACTTGCACTGGTGCCCCTTTTTATCTGGGAACCATCCTGCTTGGGGAATTTTTAGGAGCCACCCCACCCCCCACAGGCCCCCAAAAACAAACACGGCCCTTTTCCCGGGGGGTAAAAACCCCCCCCCTCTCTGGGTGGCAGATTGCAGGACCACTTCCCAAACAATCCCCCGACTCGCACTTTTCCACCTTTCATCTGGGGAAACCACCCGCTTCTGGGTTTTTAGGACCAGCCGGCCACTCCCAGCCCAGGCCCCAACAAAACCACGGCCCTTTTCCCCGGCAAACAAACTACCCCGCCCCTTTTGCTGGGGGGCAAGGGGCCATTTATCAACCCCCGACTGGACTGGTGCCAACCTTTTATCTGGGAACCCTCCTGCTATCGTGATTTTCAGGAGCCACCGCCACTCCCCCCACCCCCCAAAAAAAAACGGCCCTTTTTCCCCGGAAAAAAACCACCGCCCCCTTCTGGGTGGCAGATTGGGAGGGCCACTTCCTCTATCAAACCAGCCCCACCGAATGGGGGCCACCTTTCATCGGGGCCATCCCGCGTATCGTGGGTTTTCAGGAGCCCCGCCACTCCCGCACGGGGCCCCAAACAAAACACTCCCTTTTCCCCCCAAAAAAACTACCGCCCCTTCTGGGGCAGTTTGAGGACCCCTTTTCCCCCTCAAACCAACCCACCGGCACTGTGCCCTTTATCTGGGAACCACCCGCTATTGGTTTTCAGGGGGCCAGCCGGGCCCCTCCCAGCACAGGCCCCCAAACAAAAACGGCCCCTTTTTCCCCGGGAAAAAACACCCCGCTCTGGCTGGAGATTGCAGGGGCCACTTCCCCTATCAACAAAACCCCCCACTGGACCCGGGGCCACCCTTTTATCTGGGAACCATCCTGCGATCTGATTTTTAGGACCACCGGGCCCTCCCACCACAGGGCCCCCAACACAAAAACCCCTTTCCCTGGCAAAAAAAATACCCCCCCCGCTTTTGGGGGGAGATTCGAGCCACTTCCCCTACAAACCACCCGACTCGCATGTGCCACCTTTTTCGGGGGAAACCCTCCTGGTATCGTGGGTTTTCAAGGGCCACCGGCCACTCCCCCCACGGCCCGAACACAAACCACGCCCCACCCTGGCAAACAAAAATACCCCCCCTTCGGCTGGCAATTGAGGAGCCCCTTCCCCTTCAAAACCCCCCCTCGACTTTGCCCCTTTTTCCCGGGGAAACCCCCTGCATTTTGGGGTTTTCGGACCAGCCGGCCCCTTCCCCCCACGGCCCCCAAAAACAAACACCCCTTTTCCCTGAATAAAAAAACCCCCCCCCGGCGGCAGATTGAGGACCCTTCCCTCTATCAAACCAGCCCCACTCCAAAGGGCCCCCCCCTTTTTATTGGGGAAACCTCCTGCAAGTGATTTTAGGCCCCCCGGCCCCCCCGCCCCAGGCCCCAAACAAAACACCCTTTTTTCCCTGGAGAAAACTACCCCCCCTTCTGGCTGGCGATTGCAGGACCACTTCCTCTCAAACCCCCCTTGCACTGTCCAAACCCTTTTATCGGAACCATCCGCTATCGTGGGTTTTCAGGGGCCACCGGGGCCCCTCCCCCCCCCCACAGGCCCCCGAACACAAAACCCCGGCCCCTTTCCCGGCAAAAAAACTACCCCCCCGTTTGGGTGGCAAACAGGAGCCACTTCCCCTACAAACCACCCACTCGACCTGGTGCCACCTTTCTCTGGGAACCATCCGCTATCGTGGATTTTTTAGGGGGCCGGCCCCCCCGCCCCAGGCCCCCAAAAAAAACACGGCCCCTTTTCCCCGGAAAAAAACACCGCCCCCCTTTTTTGCGGCAGTCAGACCACTTTCATCAAACCGCCCACTGGCCTGTGCCCCTTTATCGGGGGAAACCCTCCTGCGTACTGGATTTTCAGGAGCCAGCCGCCCCTCCCACCACAGCCCCCCAACACAAACCGGGCCCTTTCCCTGGAATAAAACGACCTGCCCTTTTGGCGCGATTGGGACCATCCCCTTAACCACCCACTGCACTGGTGCCACCTTTCATCTGGGAACCACCTGCTAACGTGGGTTTTTGGACCAGCCCCACCCCCCCACAGGCCCCAAAAAAACACCCCTTTTCCCTGGAAAAAACTTACCCCCCCCTCTCGGGAAATTTCAAACATTTTATCAAACCCCCCTGCCTGGGGCCACCTTTTATCGGGAACCCATCCTCGTACGTAATTTTAGGGCCAGCCGGCCCCCCCCCCACGGGGCCCCCAAACAAACCACGCCCTTTCCCCGGAAGTAAAACCGACCTGCCTCTCTGGGTGGGAGATTGCAGGGCCCTTCCCTATCAATCCCCCACCCACTGGTGCCACCTTTCATCGGGACCATCCTGCGTATCGGGATTTTAGGCCCCGCCACTCCCCGCCACGGGGCCAAAAAAAAACCACGGCCCCTTTTTCCCGGAAAAAACTCCCCCCCCCCCTTTTCCCGGGTGGCATTGCAGAGCCACTTTATCAAACCGCCCTCTTGGCCTGTGCCCCCTTTCATCTGGGAAACCCTCCTGCTATCTGGGTTTTCAGGGGCCAGCCGGCCACTCCACCACAGCCCCCAACAAAACCACGCCCTTTCCCTGGAAAAAACTCACCCGCCCCCGCTTTTGGCTGGGGAAAGCAGGAGCCACTGCCTCTATAAAAAACCCCCCGACTCAACTGGGCCCCTTTCATCTGGGGAACCATCCTCTATTTGGGGTTTTCAAACCCGCCGGGACTCCCAGCACAGGCCCCCAAACAAATCACGGTTTTCCCTGGAAGAAAATACCCATTTTCCCGGTGCAATTGCAAGCCCCTTTCATCAAAACACCCCCCCTTGGCACTGGTGCCCCTTTATCTAACCCTCCTGCATCGTGATTTTCAGAGCCACCGGCCCCTCCCACCCCAGGCCCCAAAAAAAATACGGCCCTTTTTCCCCGGAAAAAACACCCCCCCACTCGGTCAGATTGCAACCACTTCCCTATCAAACCCCCCGACTCGGCCCGGGGCCACCTTTCATCTGGGGAAACCCTCCCAAACTGGATTCGGACCCGCCGGCCACCCCCCCGGCCCCCAAAAAAACCACGGCCCCTTTCCCTGGCAAAAAACTCCCCCCCCCCCCCACAAGCCCCCCCCTTAAACCGCCCCCCCCCTTTTTTTTTTTTTTTTGAAACCCCCCCCAGGCCCTTTTTCCCGGCCCCCCCCCCGGGTTTCAATTGCAGGAGCCCTTCCTCATCAAACCGCCCGACCGCCTGGGCCACCTTTATCTGGGGAACCCCGCTTTTCGGGATTTTCAGGAGCCACCGGCCCCTCCCACCACAGGCCCCAAAAAAAACACGGGTTTTCCCCGGAAAAAATACCCCCCCTTTTTGGGTGGGAAAAGCAGGACCCCCTTCCCCTATCAAACCACCCCATCGCCCTGGGGGACCTTTATCTGGGGAAACCCTCCGCGTATCGGGTTTTCGGGCCACCGGCCATTCCCGGGCCACGGCCCGAACAAAAACCCCCCTTTCCTGGAAAAAAAAACTCACCCCCCCTTCTGGCTGGGAGATTTTAGGGGCCCCTTCCCCCCTATCAAAACCCCCCGACCGACCTGGTGCCCCCTTTCACGGGGAAACCCTCCTGCTATTGGATTTTTTAGGGCCAGCCGGCCACTCCAGCCCCGGCCCCAAAAAAAAACTACGGCCCTTTTCCCTGAAAAAACTTACCGCCGGGGGGGTCTTTGGGGATTGCAGGAGCCCCTTCCTCTATCAACCACCCACTGGGGGCTGGTGCCACCTTTCATCTGGGGAAACCCTCCTGCGTATCTGGATTTCAGGGCCACCCCACCCCAGCCACAGGGCCCCCAAAAAAAACCCCGCCCTTTTTTCCCCGCAAAAAAACTCACCCCCCCCGTTCTGGCTGCTTCAAGCCACTCCCCTATAAACCACCCACTGGGCCGGTGCACCTTCATCTGGGAAACCCTCCTGCGTATCGGGATTTTCAGGGGCCAACCGGGCCCCTCCCAGCCACGCCCCCGAACAAAACCACGGCCCCCTTTCCCGGAAAAAACTTCCCACCCCCTTCTGGCTGGGAGATTGCAGGAGCCACTTCCCCTATCAAACCCCCCACTTGGCACTGGCCACCTTTTTATCTGGGGAAACCCCCTGCTTTGGATTTTCAGGGGCAGCCGCCACTCCCAGCACAGGGCCCCCAAAACAAATAGGCCCTTTTCCTGGGAAATAAAACTGACCTGCCCCCCTCTGGTGCAGATTGCAGGCCCCCTTCCTCTTCAAACCACCCCCTGCACGTCCCCTTTATCGGAACCATCCTGCTATCGGGATTTCAGGGGCCACCGGGCCCCTTTTCCCCGCCAAGGCCCCAACAAAAACGGCCTTTTTCCCTCAAAAAAAACCCCGCCCCCTTCGGCGGCCGATTCAGGGGCACTTCCCTCACAACCCCCGCTGGTGGGGCCACTTTCTTGGAACCCTCCCGCTATCGTGGATTTTTAGGGGGCCGCCGCCACTCCCACCACACCCCCAAAAAACCACGGCCCTTTCCCTGGCAAACAAAAACCCCCCCCCGCTTCTGGCTGGGAATTGCAGGACCCTTCCCTATCAAACCACCCGACTGGGGGCTGGTGCCACCTTTCATCTGGAACCATCCGCTTCGTGGGTTTTCGAGCCACCGGCCACTCCAGCACGGCCCCCAACAAAACACGCCTTTTTCCCGGGGGGAAAAAATACCTGCCCCTCTGGTGGCAGATTCAGGGGCCACTTTTCTATCAACCAGCCCGACTTCACTGGGCCACTTTTTATCTGGGAACCATCCTGCGATGTGGATTTTCAGGAGCCAGCCGCCACCCCGCCCCCAGCCCCCCAAAAACAAACCACGCCCCCTTTTCCCTTTGGAAAAAAAAAAAGGTTTTAAAAAAAAATTGGAAAAAATTTTATAAAACCCCCCTCCCTGGTGCCAAAACCTTCTCTAACCCCTGGCATTTTGGAATTTCCCCCCCGGGCCCTCCCACCCCAGGCCCCCAAAAACAAACTGGCCCTTTCCCTGGGAAATAAAACACCTGCCCTCATTGGGGGGGCAATTGCGACCACTTTTTACAACCCGCCCGGGCACTGGGGCCACCTTTCAACTGGGACCATCCGATCTGGGTTTTTAAGGGCCGCCGCCATCCCAGCCACAGGCCCCCAAAAAAAAACAGGCCCTTTTCCTGGGAAAAACTTACCCCCCCTTCTGGCTGGCGATTTGGACCCCTTCCCCCTTCAAAACCCCCCACTGCACTGGTGCCACCCTTTTTCTGGGGAAACCCTCCCCGTTCGGGATTTTCAGGGGGCCACCCCCTCCCACCCCCCCAAAAAACCACGCCCTTTCCCTGAAAAAAACTACCGCCCTCCTCGGGTGGGGGATTTAGGACCACTTCCCTTCAAACCAGCCACTGGGGACTGGTGCCACCTTTCATCTGGAAACCCCCTGCGTATCGTGGATTTTCAAACCACCGGGCCCCTCCCCCCCGGCCCCCCAAAAACAAACCACGGCCCTTTCCCCCGGAAAAAAACCCTGCCCCTTTTGCGGAGATTGAGAAAAAAAAATTTTACTATCAAACCCCCGCTTGGGATGTCCACCTTTTATCGGGAACCATCCTGCTACGTGATTTTTGGGCCCCCGCCACTCCCAGCCACGGCCCCCGAACAAAAACCACGGGTTTTTTCCCCGGAAACAAAACCACCGCCCCCTTCGGCTGGCGATTGCAGGACCACTTCCCATCAAACCACCCGACTCACACGGGCCACCTTTTATCTGGGGCCATCCTCTATGTGGGTTTTTAGGGGCCAGCCGCCACTCCCAACACAGGCCCCCCAAAAAAAATACGGCCCTTTTTTCCCTGGAATAAAAAATGACCTCCCTCTCGGTGGCAGATTGAGGGGCCCTTCCTCTATCAAAAACCCCCACTTGCACTGGGGCCACCCCTTTTATCTGGGGAAACCCCCTGGTACTGGGTTTTAGGCCCCGCCGGGCCCCTCCCCGCCACAGGCCCAAAACAAACCGCCCTTTTCCCCCGGAAAAAACTACCCCCCCTTCGGCTGGCCGATTGCAGGGGCCATTTTCCTCTACAACCACCCGACTCGCACGGTGCCAAACCTTTCATCTGGGGAAACCCCCTGCTATCGGGATTTTCAGGACCCGGGCCCTCCCCAGCCCCGGCCCCCAAAAAAAACCACGGCCCTTTTTCCCGGGCAAAAAACTACCCCCCCTTTTGGCGGCAATTGCAGACCACTTCCCCTTTTCAAACCACCCGACCGGCACTGGTGCCACCTTTCATCTGGAACCATCCCGCATCGTGGATTTTTAGGGGCCCGCCGGGCCCCTCCCCACCAGCCCCCAAAAAAAATCTACGGCCTTTTCCCGGGAAATAAAACTGACCTGCCCATCTGGTTTGGGAATTTCAGACCACTTTTATCAAACCCCCCTTCTGGTGCCACTTTTTACGGAACCCCTGCTATCGTGGGTTTTAAAGCCGCCGGGCCCCTCCCAGCCACGGCCCAACCCAAAAACGGGCCTTTTCCCGGCAAAAAAAAACCCCCCCCCCGCTCTGGGTGGGGATTGAGGACCACTTCCTCATCAAACCGCCCGCTGACTGGGCCACCTTTTTATCTGGAACCTCCTGCGTATCTGATTTTTGGAGCCACCGGGCCCTCCAGACAGGCCCCAAAAAAAAAACCCCCCCGGCCCTTTTTCCC
>NW_026994034.1:0-8550 GCF_028769735.1 Zonotrichia leucophrys gambelii
GCCCCCCCAATAAAACACTCCCTTTTGGCTGGCAGATTGCAGGAGCCACTTGGTACTATCAAACCCGCCCGACTTGGCACTGTTTCTCCCTTTTATCTGGGAACCATCCTGCGTATCGTGGATTTTCAGGAGCCAGCGGCCCCTCCCAGCCACAGCACCCCAAAAAACAAACTACGGCCCCTTTTTCCCTGGAAGTAAAACTGACCTGCCCCTCATCTGGCTGGCAGATTGCAGGAGCCACTGCCTTTTCAATCCAGCCCGACTCGGCACTGGTGCCACCTTTCATCTGGGAAACCCTCCTGCTATCGTGGATTTTCCGGAGCCAGCCGGCCACTCCCAGCCACAGGCCCCGAAAAAAAACCACAGCAAATTTTTCCCCGGCAAGCAAAACTTAACACCACCCCGCTTCTGGCTGGCAGATTGCAGGAGCCACTTCCCTCATCAAACCAGCCCGACTTGGCACTGGTGCCACCTTTCATCTGGGAACCCCTCCTGCTATCGTGGATTTTCACGAGCTAAACCGGCCACTCCCAGATACAGGTCCCCAAACAAAACTACGGGCCCTTTCCCCGGAAGTATAACTGACCTGCCCATCTTTTGGCTGGCAGATTGCAGGGCCACTTCCCTCTATCAAACCACCCGACTCGGCACTGGTGCCCCTTTCATCTGGGAAACCATCCTGCGTATCATGGACTTTCAGGAACCAGCCGCACTCCCCGCCATAAAGGACCCCAAACAAAAACTACGGCCATTGTCCCTGGCAAAAAAAACTCACCCGCCCCGCTTCTGGCTGGCCGATTGCAGGAGCCACTTCCGTCTATCAAACCAGCCCGACTCGGCCCTGGTGCAACCTTTCATCTGGGAATCAAACCTGCGTATCGTGGATTTTCAGGAGCCAGCCGGGCCCCTCCCAGCCACCAGCCCCAGGCCCCCAACAAAAACACGGCCCTTTTCCCTGGAAAAAACTACCTGCCCGCTTTTGGCTGGCAGATTGCAAAGGAGCCACTTGCCTCTATCAAAACAGCCCGACCAGGCACTGGTGCCACCTTTCATCTGGGAACCATCCTGCGTATCGTGGATTTTCAGGGCCAGCCGGGCCCCCCTCCCACCACAGGCCCCCAAAAAAAACTACGGCCCTTTTCCTGGAAAAAAACTACCCCCGCACCATCGGTGGCAGATTGCAGGAGCCACTTCCTCTATCAACCCGCCCGACTTGGCACTGGGGCCACCTTTCCTCTGGGAACCATCCTGCCTATCGTGGATTTCAGAGCCAGCCGGCCACTCCCCACACAGGCCCCCAAACAAAAACCAAAGGCCCTTTTCCCTGGCAAAAAACTACCCCGCCCGCTTCTGGCTGGCAGATTGCAGGAGCCACTCCCTCTATCAAACCAGCCCGACTCGCACTGGTGCCACCCTTTTATCTGGGAACCATCCTGCGTATTGTGGATTTTCCCGGAGCCAGCCGGCCACTCCCAGCCCAGGCCCCAAACACAAAAAGGCCCTTTTCCCTGAAATAAAACTGACCTGCCGCATCTGGCTGGCCGTTGCAGGAGCCACTTGCTCTATCAAACCACCCGACTTGGCACTGGTGCCACCTTTCATCTGGGAACCATCCTGCGTATCGTGGATTTTTAGGCCCCCGGCCCTCCAGCCACAGGCCCCCCAAACAAAACCACGGCCCTTTTCCCTGGAAAAAACTACCGCCCGTTTGGCTGGCAGATTGCAGGAGCCACGCCTCATCAACCGCCCGATGGCACTGGTGCCACCTTTCATCTGGGGGAACCATCCTGGTATCGTGGATTTCAGGGAGCCAGCCGGCCACTCCCAGCCCCAGGCCCCAAACAAAAAACTACGGCCTTTTCCGAAAACAAAACTACCGCCCCGCTTCTGGCTGGCAGATTGCAGGAGCCACTTCCCTCTATCAAACCAGCCCGACTCGGCACTGGTGCCACCTTTCATCTGGGAACCATCCGCGTATCGTGGATTTTCAGGCCAGCCGGCCACTCCCACCACAGGCCCCAACAAAACCACGGCCTTTTCCCTGGGAAAAAAACTACTCCGCCGCTTTTGGTGGGAGATTGCAGGACCACTTCCTCTAAACAAACCAGCCCGATCGCACTGTGCACCTTTCATCTGGGAACCATCTGCTATGGGATTTTCAGGAGCCAACGCACTCCCAGCCACAGCCACCCAAAAACAAACCACGGCCATTCCGGGAATAAAAAAACCCCCCGCCTGCTGGCAGAAATTTAGGAGCACTTCCTTATCAAACCCCACTCGCATGGGGCCACCTTTCATTGGGAACCATCCTGTATCGTGATTTTCAGAGCAGCCGCCACTCCAACCACAGCCCCAACAAAACTAGGCCTTTTTCCCTGGAAAAACAACCCCCGCTCTGGCTGCAGATTGCAGGACCCCCTTCCTCTATCAAAACCAGCCCGACTCGGCACTGGTGCCAAACCCTTTTATCTGGGAACCATCCTGCGTATCTGGATTTTTAGGAGCCCCCACCGGCCACTCCCAGCCCCAGGCCCCCAACACAACCACGGCCCTTTCCCGGAAGTAAACTGACCGCCCCGTCTCTGGGTGGCAATTGCAGGAGCCCCCTTGCCTCTATCAACCAGCCCGACTTCGCACTGGTGCCAACCTTTCATCTGGGGGAAACCCTCCTGCGTATCGTGGATTTTCAGGACCAGCCGGCCACTCCCAGCCACAGGCCCAAACAAAACCACGGCCCTTTTCCCTGGCAAACAAAACTCACCCGCCCCGCTTCTGGCTGGCCGATTGCAGAGCCACTTCCCCTATCAAACCGCCGACTCGGCACTGGTGCCACTTTCATCTGGGAACCATCCTGCGTATCGTGGATTTTCAGGAGCCAGCCGGGCCCCTCCCAGCCACAGGCCCCCAAACCCCAAACCACGGCCCTTTTCCCTGGAAAAAACTCCCCCGCTTCTGGCTGGCAGATTGCAGGAGCACTTGCCTCTATCAAAACCCCCCACTCGCCGGGGCCCCCTTTTACTGGAACCATCCGGTATCTGGATTTTCAGGGGCCCGCCGGCCACTCCCAGCCCCCAGGCCCCAAACAAATACACGGGCCCTTTTTTCCCCGAAGTAAAACCCGACCGCCCATTTTTGGTGGCAGATTTCAGGACCCCCTTCCCCCACAAACCCCACTGCACTGGTCCACCTTTCATCTGGGAACCACCTGCGTCGTGGATTTTTAGGGGCCACCGGGCCCCTCCCCCACAGGCCCCCCCCAAAACAAACCACGCCCTTTTCCCGGGGAAAAAAACTACCCGCCCCTTCTGGCGGAATTTCGGACCACTTTCCCCATCCAACCCGCCCGTCGACATGGGCCCCTTTCATCTGGAAACCCTCCCCGTATCGGGATTTTCAGGGGCCACCGGCCACTCCCCCACAGGCCCCCAAAAAAAAACAGGCCTTTCCCTGGCAAACAAAACCACCCGCCCCGCTTCTTTGGGTGGGGATTGCAGGACCCCCTTGCCTCTATCAAACCAGCCGACTCGGCACTGGTGCCACCTTTCATCTGGGAACCAAACCTGCGTATCGTGGATTTTCAGGAGCCAGCCGGCCACTCCCAGCCCCGGCCCCAAACCCCAACCACGGCCTTTTCCCTGGAAAAAACTGACCTGCCCGTCTCTGGGTGGCAGATTGCAGGAGCCACTTGCCTCTATCAAACCAGCCGCTTGGCACTGGGGCCACCTTTATCTGGGAACCATCCTGCGTATCGTGGATTTTCAGGAGCCACCGGCCACTCCCACCACGGCCCGAACACAAACCACGGCCCTTTCCCTGGCAAAAAAACTCACTCCGCCCGCTTCTGGCTGGCAGATTGCAGGAGCCACTTGCCTCTATCAATCCAGCCCCACCCCGGCACTGGTGCCACCTTTCTCTGGGAACCATCCTGCTATCGTGGATTTTCCGGAGCCAGCCGTCACTCCCAGCAAAAGGCCCCCAACACAAACTACGGCATTTTCCCTGGGAAACAAAACTTACCCCCCGCTTCTGGCTGGAAGATTGCAGGAGCCACTTACCCCTATTTAAACCAGCCGACTCGACACTGGTGCCACCTTTCATTGGGAACCATCCTGCGTATCGTGGATTTTCAGGAGCCAGCCGGCCACTCCCAGCCACAGGCCCCCAACACAAACTACGGCCCCTTTCCCTGGAATTAAAACTGACCTGCCCATCTTCTGGCTTGCAGATTGCAGGAACCCCTTGCCTCTCTCAAACCAACCCCAAATTGGCACTGGTTTCCCATTTCATCTGAGAACCATCCTGCGTATCGTGGATTTTCAGGGCCAGCTGGCCCCTCCCAGCCAGGCCCCAAACAAAACTACGGCCCTTTCCCTGGAAGTAAAACTGAAATCAGCCCGGGCATCTGGTGGCAGATTGCAGAGCCACTTGCCCTATCAAATCCCCCGACTGACTGGTGCCACCTTTCATCTGGGAACCATCCTGCGTATCGTGGATTTTTTAGGAAACCAGCCGGGCCCCTCCCGCCACAGGCCCCAACACAAACACGCCCCTTTTTCCCCCGGCAAACAAAACAAACCCCCCGCTTCTGGCTGGCAGATTGAGGAGCCCCTTCCCCAAACAAACCAGCCCGACTCGACACTGGTGCCACCTTTCATCTGGGAACCATCCTGACATTGTGGATTTCCGGAGCCACCGCCACTCCAGCCACGCCCCAAACACAAACCACGGCCCTTTTCCCGGAAGTTAAACTGACCTGCCCGTCATCTGGCTGGCAGATTGCAGGGGCCACTTCCTCTATCAACCAGCCCGACTCGACACTGGTGCCACCTTTCATCTGGGAACCATCCTGCGTATCGTGGATTTTTCAGGAGCCAGCCGCCACTCCCAGCCACGGGGCCTTCGAACACAAACCACGGCCATTTTCCCTGGCAAACAAAACTCACCCCCCCCGCTTCTGGCTGGCCGATTGCAGGAGCCCCCTTGCCTCTATCAATCCAGCCCACTGGGACTGGGGCCACCCTTTTATCTGGGGAAACCCTCCTGCGTATCGTGATTTTCAGGAGCCGCCAGCCACCCCCCCCACAGGGCCCCCAAAAAAAAACCCCGGCCCTTTCCCTTTGGCAAACAAAACCACCCGCCCCCCTTCTGGCGGCGTTGAGGGGGCACTTCCCCCCATCAAACCAGCCCCCACCGCACTGGGGCCCCTTTATCGGGGGAAACCCTCCTGCTATGTGGATTTTCCGGAGCCACCGGGCCCCTCCCAGCCACGGGGCCCCAAAACAAATACTGGGCCCTTTTCCCTGGAAAAAACTACCGCCGGCTCGGTTGGCAATGGGGAGCCCCTTCCTCTATCAACCAGCCCCTACACTGGGCCCACCCTTTTATTGGGGAAACCCCTGCATTGGGTTTTTGGCCCCCGCCGGCCACTCCCGCCACGGGCCCAAAAAAAAACCACGGCCCTTTTCCCGGAAACAAAACTCACCGCCCTGCTTCTGGCTGGCAGATTGCAGGAGCCACTTGCCTCTATCAAACCACCCGACCGGCACTGGTGCCACCTTTCATCTGGGAACCATCCTGCGTATTGGATTTCAAGGACCAGCCGGGCCCCTCCCAGCCACAGCCCCAAACAAAAAAACTAAGGCCCTTCCCTGGAATAAAACTGACCTGCCCTCTTTTGGCTGGCGATTGCAAAGGGGCCACATCCTCTCAAACCAGCCCAACTGGCACTGGTGCCACCTTTCATCTGGGAACCATCCTGCGTATCGTGGATTTTCAGGGCCAGCGGCCACTCCCCGCCACACCCCCAAACAAAACCACGGCCCTTTCCCTGGAAAAAACACCCCCTCTTCTGGCTGGCAGATTGCAGGAGCCACTTCCTCTATCAATCCAGCCCGACCGGCACTGGTTGCCACCTTTCATCTGGAACCATCCTGCGTATCGTGGATTTCAGGGGCCAGCCGGCCACCTCCCAGCCACAGGCCCCCCAACACAAATACTACGGCCATTTTCCCTGGCAAACAAAACTTACCCCCCGCTTCTGGCTGGCAGATTGCAGGAGCCACTTACCCCCTATCAAACCAGCCCGACTCGACACTGGTGCCACCTTTCATCTGGGGAAACCCTCCTGCGTATGGATTTTCAGGACCAGCCGGCCACTCCCAGACCCCAGGCCCCAAACAAAACTATACGGCCCTTTTCCCTGGAATAAAACTGACCGCCTCTCTGGTGCAGATTGCAGGACCACTTCCCTCTATCAAACCAGCCCGACTTGGCACTGGTGCCACCTTTCATCTGGGAACCATCCTGCGTATCGTGGATTTCAGGAGCCAGCCGGGCCCCCCCAGCCACGGCCCCGAACACAAACCACGGCCCTTTCCCTGGAAACAAAACTCACCCCCCGCTTCTGGCTGGCAGATTGCAGGAGCCACTTGCCTTATCAACCAGCCCACTCGCACTGGTGCCACCTTTCATCTGGGAACCATCCTGCGTATCGTGGATTTTCGGAGGGCCCGCCGGCCACTCCCAGCCACAGGCCCCCAACACAAACTACGGCCCTTTCCCTGGAATAAACTGACCCCGCCCCTCTTTTGGCTGGGAGATTGCAGGGAACCACTTCCCCTATCAAACCAGCCCAAATTGGCACTGGGGCCACTTTCATCTGGGAACCATCCTGCGTATCGTGGATTTTCAGGCCAGCGCCACTCCCACCACAGCCCCAACAAAAACCACGGCCCTTTTTCCCGGCAAACAAAAAATACCCGCCCCGCTTCTGGGTGGCAGATTGCAGGAGCCACTTCCCTCATCAAACCACCCGACTCGCACTGGTGCCACCTTTCATCTGGGGAAACCCTCCTGCGATCGTGGATTTTCAGGAGCCACCGGGCCCCTCCCCGCCACAGGCCCCAAACAAAACTACGGCCTTTTCCCTGGAATAAAACTACCCCCCGCTTTGGCTGGCAATTGCAGGAGCCACTTCCTCCTATCAACCAGCCCGACTCGGCACTGGTGCCACCTTCATCTGGGAACCATCCTGCATCTGGATTTTCAGGACCAGCCGGCCACTCCCAGCCAAGGCCCCAAACAAACAAGGCCTTTTTCCCTGGAAAAAAAACTACCCGCCCGCTTCTGGCTGGCCGATTTAGGGGCCCCCTTTCCCCCCCTCAAACCGCCCCTGCCCGGGCCCCTTTCATCTGGAACCATCCCATCGGGATTTTCGGGGCCCCGCCCGGCCCCTCCCCGCCCAAACCCCCGAACACAAACACGGCCCCTTTTTCCCCGGAAACAAAACTACCCCCCCCTTCTGGCGGGATTGCGGGGCCCTTTTTCCTACAAACCAGCCCGACTCGACACTGGGCCACCTTTTATCTGGGGAAACCCCCGCGTATTGGGATTTCAGACCCCCGGCCCCTCCCACCACAGGCCCCCCAAACACAAACACCCCCTTTCCCTGGAATAAAACTGACCTGCCCTCTTTTGCTGCAATTGCAGGAACCCCCTTGCCTCTCAAAAACCACCAAATTGGCACGTGCCCATTCATCTGGAACCATCCGGTATCGTGGGTTTTTTAGGGGGCCCGCGGCCCTCCACCACAGCCCCAAAAAAAACTACGCCCTTTTTCCCCGGGGTAAAACGACCCCCCTCTGGCTGGCGATTGCAGACCAATCCCTCTTTAACCAGCCCGAAGGCAGGTGCCACCTTTCATCTGGGGAAACCCTCCTGCGTATCGTGGATTTTCAGGGGCCACCGGCCACCCCAGCCACAGGGCCCCCCAACAAACTACGGGCCTTTTTCCCCGGCAAACAAAATTTCCCCCCCCGCTTCTGGCTGGGAAATTTCGACCACTTCCCTCATAAACCAGCCCACCGACACTGGGCCACCCTTTTATCTGGAACCATCCTGATCGTGGATTTTTAGGAGGCACCGGCCCCTCCCAGAACGGTCCCCCAAAAAAAACAGCCCTTTTCCCGAAATAAAAATGACCTGCCGGTTCGGTTGGGAGATCAGGGCCCACTTTCCCCATCAAACCAGCCTGTCGGGCCCGGGCCCCCTTTCATCTGGGGAACCATCCTGCTACGTGATTTTAGGACCAGCCGGCCACCCCAGCCACGGGCCTTCGAAAACAAACCCCCGGCCATTTTCCCTAAAAAAAACTACCCCCCCCTTTTGGCTGGGGTTGCAGGACCCTTCCCCCTTAAACGCCCCGGCACGTGCCACCTTTCATCGGGAACCATCCCGCGTATCGTGGATTTTCGGAGCCCGCCGGGGCCCCCAGCCCCAGGCCCCCAACAAAAACCACGGCCCTTTTTCCCGGCAAACAAAACCACCCCCCGCTTCTGGCGGGAGATTGCAGGGGCCACTTCCTCTATCAAAAACCCGCCCCCTGCACTGGGCCACCTTTCATCTGGAACCATCCTGCGTATCGTGGATTTTCAGGGGCCAGCCGGGGCCCCTCCCAACACAGGCCCCCCAAAAAAAACTACGCCCCTTTTTTCCTGGGAATAAAACGACCTCCCCTCTCTGGGGCAATTGCGGGCCACCTTCCTCTTTAAA
>NW_026994035.1:0-8546 GCF_028769735.1 Zonotrichia leucophrys gambelii
TGGGAACCTCTTCCCTCTGGTGCCTAGGGACAGAGTGGAGGGAACGGCTGCAGCTGAGCTGGGGCAGGCTCAGGTCGGATGTCAGGAAAAGGTTTTTGCCCAGAGGCTGCTGGGGCCCTGCCCAGGCTCCCCAGGGAAGGGTCCCAGCTCCAGGGCTCTCTCAGCTCCAGCAGCGTTTGGCCAGCGCTGCCAGGCCCAGGCTGGCATTGTTGGGGTGTCCTGTGCAGGGCCAGCAGTTGGACTGGAGGATCCTGATGGGTCCCTCCCAGCTCAGCCAATTCTGTGGTTCTGGGATCCCATGAGCCTGGGGATGGGGCTGCCAATGGTTGCCATGGCAACGGGCTCTGGCTGCAGGCCTGAGCTGGTGTCCATGGCAACCACCCCGCATGGGGTCTCCATGCAGCTGTCATGGAAACTGACCATAGCAACAGTGGGCTGGTGATGGTTGCCATGGAAACTGACCATAGCAACAGGGCCCTGGTGATGGTTGCCATGGAAACTGATCACAGTAACAGGGTCCTGGTGGTGGTTGCCTGCTAAGGATCAGATTTGTCACAGGCCCTCAGAGGGGTTCCGTGGGGACTTTCCAAGAGTCTCCAGGCTTTTCCAGAGCTGGAATGTCACAGGCACAGACAGGGGCTCCATGGAGACCTCCCAGGGCTTTCTGGGATGCTAAAGAGCCCTGTGGTCAGAGGCAGTCACAGCCATTCCATGGTACCAATCTGTCACAGGCACTCACGGGGGCTCCACAGTGACATCCCAGGAGTCCCCAGGCTGCCAAAGAGCTGGGGTGTCCCAGACGCTCAAAGGGGATCCTGTCATGGGCACAGTGGGAGCTTCAGGCAAAAGCCTTATTTCTTTATTGGAGAAATTCCTGCTGAGTCATGAGGTGGAGAAATGACACCCAACAGCCACCATGGATCCTCAAACCCTTACAGGGCCCCTAGACTGCCGAAATTCCTTCTAAGAGAGGAGACTGGGAACAGTTGGATCCAATCCCAGCCCAAGAATTTGTCAAAGATTTATGTGTAAAAGATTTTAACAGGTGGAATTGAACTTTAACCCAATTTGTCCCACAGGATTAATGATGGAATACCAGATATATTTATATAAATACAGCTCTGATTGATTCTAGTCATGATCGGACAGAAAGATTTTAACCAGAATTATTTACTCCACGGTTCAGGAGCTTTATCAATTATTAGAATATAGTGCTCTAGGAAGCAATTTTGAAGTCATCAGATTGGTCTATGACATCAGAGTGTTCGTTGTGGAGGTCACTGAGCAGCTACAGCATCATAGAGGGGATTCTGTGACATCACAGAGCAGGCTGTGGCACCATGGCATGGCTGGATGACATCATAGAGCTGGCTGTGAGGTCAAAGTGTGTGCTGTGACATTAAAGAGTGCCAGTATGACATCACAGAAAAGGTCTCGTGGCATCACTGAGGGGTTTGTGACATCACAAAGCGGTCTGTGACATCATAGTCTGAAGCCATAGAGCAGACTGTGCCACCATCGAGGGTGGCTCTGTGACATCAGAGAGTGGGTTGTTACATCACAGAGCCTTCTGTGACATCACAGAGCAAATGTAGCACATCATCGGGTGACATCTCATAGTTAGCTGTGGGAGATCACAGGGGGTGTGTGACAACCCAGAGTGGGCTGTGACATCACTGGTGGCTGTGTGACATTGCAAAAGAGCTGTGTGGCATCATAGGGGCTGTGACATCACAGGGGCAGTGTGACATCACAGGGGCTGTGTGAGGTCCCTGGGGATGTCAGTCTGCCCCAGCCCCCCTCACAGTTCCCCCCAGCACAGTCCAACCCTGCTCGTGCACAGCAGGGTCCCCTGTCCCCCCAGGCACCCCCGCCCCCGGCCTGGAAGCCTCCCCCAGAGGATGTTCCACGAGATCGACCCCAGAGCCTGACACGGGGACGGGGGGCCGGGGCCCTGGGAGTGGGACAGGGGGACAGGGACCCCCCGGCAGTGTCCCCGTGTCCCTCAGGGCCAGAGCCTGGGCCAGGGCTCCTTCACCCTGTTATGAACGAGGGCTTGAGAATATTGAAAAAATCCCTGGCAAGGGATCAGCAGAAACCAGATTTAATATTAAGGGACAGCAGCACAAAATTCCTTGGCAAGAGTCACTCTGCTCCTGAGTGGACACTTCAGGCACAGCAAGGAAACAAAGTAACAACAAAACTAAACCAAATCCAGGCAATCAAACCAGAAATTAACAGAGAACTGTCCTTGTGTGTGTGTGACACAAGGACAGTGAGAGTAACGATAAAAGGAATATGGCCTAAAAGCTTAACAAAGCTCAAACTTAATAGGACTTAACCTTGACTGATAGCTTCAACTTGACAATTTAGCAAAAGAAAAGCACTTAATAGTACTTATCCTAACTTATAACCCATGACTTTGCAATTTACCAGAGGAATAACACTTAACAATATTTAACCCTGCTTATAACTTATATTAAACAACTTTGCAAAAGAACAACTCTTCACAGCAATTAACTTCACTTAGACTTTATGATTTAACCTCACTTACAGGCCTGACTGACTCAGCTATCCCAGGCACTCCAACCCCTCCGAGAGCAGCATTTCTAACATATTTCCCCAGCACACACACTCCTGTGTGTACGCAGACACAAAGAGTCCGTGCAAGGCACTTGTGAGCAATTCCCCTGAGGGCAGGCAATGCTCCCTGTGGATCCTTTGGCATCTCCCCAGTAAGTGAAGGGTTGAGCCTGGAGGAGTGGGGGAATCGGCCGAGGCGCTGTCGTTGTTCAGGATCCCCAAATGCAGCAAACGGGAGAGTTCCCGGCTGGGAGAGGCCCCACTCAGAGGGAGTGGCTGGCCCAGGAGAGCTCCAAGGGCTCCTTTTGCAGCGCTGTTTGCAGGGCCCCAAGAGAGGGGCTTCAGTCCCAGCAATGGTTCATCCTGGCTGCACTTGGCACCAACAGCCTTCTTTGGCAGGGTGAGAACAGGGATGCTGTGCCACTGAGGGAACAGAAACAGTTCCCAGGGCTGCTCCTACAGAAAGCAGGAGCTGGTTGGGCAGCAGCAGTGCCTGGAGCAGACAGTGTTTGTGATGAGCTGCAGAGGAGCTGAGCCCAGGGGCTGTTGGCCAAGGCTGAGGCCCAAGGAGCATTTCTCAGCTGGCAGGGTGGCCTGAGAAGGGCAGGGGGGAATGCAGCAGCACAGGGCCCATGGAACCAAGGGACCATTGTGACATTGCGGGCCCTGTGAGACCAAGGGACCATTGTGACACTGTGGTGCATTGTGAGACGAAGGGAGCATTGTGACACTGTGGGGCCTCGTGGAATCATGGAGAGCACTGTGACTTTGCTGGGCCTCATGGAACCATGGGGACCATACTGATGCTGTGTGGCTCCATGGAATGTAGGGATCATTGTGACACTGAGAGGCTCCATCAAACCAAGGGTCCATTGTGGCAACACGGGGCCTCATGGAACCATGGAGACAATTGTGACACCTTTAGGTTTCATGGGACCAAGGGACCATTGTCACACTGCAAGACCCCATGGAGCCAGAGGTCCATTGTGACATTGCAAGGCCTCATGGAACCATGGAGAGACCATTAGGACACTTCACAGCCTCATGATACAAAGGCACCATTGTAATGCCTTGGGGCACCCTGGCACCAAGGAAGCCATTGTAACACTGAGGGGACTCATGGAATCATGGAGATCATTGTGACACTATGAGGCCCCATAGAATAAGCAAAGCATTGTGACACTGTGTGGCCTCATGGAACCAGTGAGACCATTGTGACTCTGGGGGTCCCCACAGATCCAAGAGGGGCATTGTGACACTGTGGGGGCTTCCGAAACCAAAAGGCCTTTGTGACACTGCAGGGCTGCATGGAATTAAGGCTCCATTGTGACATTGCAGGGCCTGATGTCATCCATGGTCCAATGTGACACTGTGGAGCCACAGGAGACCATTGTGACACTGCAAACACCCAGGGTCCAAAGGTCCATTGTGACATTTCAGGCCTCATGGAACAGAGGCATCACATGTCATTGTGGGGCCTGGGGAACCACGGAGACCATCGTGACACTGCAAGGCCTGATGGAACCAAGGTGTCATTGTGACATTTTAGGGCAGCATAAAACTAAGGGAACTTGGAATAGATCTGGCTGCTTTGGCCTCCTGGTCCTCCTTACTGGTCCAGCTGACCTTGGCATGTTGAAGGTCTCTTCTCATCTGCTACTGAAACACTGGGGCTCCATGCTCTCATTACTATGGAAAAGAACTGTCCTTCTCCTCCAGGTGCCCATGGCCTGAATTGGGATTTCACCTCCAACATTGCCTATTGTGACAGACTGGAGGAGATTGTTGAAACATTTCATGTGTGGGAGATGAAAGGGAAGGTCCAGCACTGCCCTGCCCTGGAACCCCAATTTCCCCCAGAGCCTCTGTCCCAGCCCTGCAGTGGCTGCCAGTCCCTGGCACAGCACAGGCAATGCTCCACAGCCACCTCTGCAGCCCCCAGCCCAGCTCCTGAGGGACCAAATGAGCCCAAGTCCCACCTGGGGGAAGTGCCCTGGGAGACCAAGGGGTATTGAAGGCTGACCACAAGGCAAGCACACATCTTGACCCTACCTCCTGTTGGAATTTCCATCTGAACACTGCTGGAATCCAGGAGTTGGTAGCTCTGTGTGTGCTTCTCTGTATCTTTTTTGTCTTTCTCTCTCTCTGTGTCTTCTTCTAATACCCTCCTCTTGCAAATTTTGATTAACTTAAAAATGAATGAGCAAAGAGTTTGTGAAGATGAATGAGCCAAGGTAATGCTTTGGGAAGTGTTTTCTCCTGATTGAACGTGGCATTAAACCTTTTGCCAAGCTTCTCTAATTTTCTAAAATTGCCAGTAAATGCTGTTTGGTTCTTTTGAGCTCCTGAGAATCTCTTGTTGGTATTTCTCCAGGGAGTCCAACTCAGAGGACACAAACAATTGTAATTCCATTGAAACGTCTCACTGGGAGAGTTGTTTGGGGTATGGGAGTCAGGCTTGTTTGTCCTGCTTGGCCCAGCCCAGGCAGGGCTTTCCCAGCCACATTCCACACTCCATTGCCCAGCTGGAGCCGCTGGTGCCTCTGAGTTGTGCTGCCCCAGCCCCAGGGACGCTCTCCTTGTCTGCCCATTCCCCCACGGTCTCTGGGCAGGGATGGCCTCAGTGGGGGCTGCTGACATCCTCAGCACCTTGGAGGCTGCTGCTGAATTTCCTGCTCAGAGGCTTGTTCAGCCTTCAGCTCTTCAGTGCAGGAATTCAGTGTCCCAGGGCTGATTAACATTCAGAACACCTTAAGAACCCAAGCCTCTGGAGTTTAAGTGTTGATTTGATTTAAGTGTTCAAATATTTGTGGTTAATTTGATAGATTTCAGTAGTGTGTTCTAAGTGAATGCCTTATATTTAAAAAGACAGTGAGAAAACAATTTTTTAGGTCCGTTTGGGACTTTTTCCTGTTCATAAATCAGTCTGTGCAATCTCCAATTGACACTGAATCCAAGTACCTCCTCATGCAGTTGGAATAGATATGAAAATCAAGACCCTTCATGGCTGACAATCAATCAGACTCTGTCCCTACCCCCACCCCACCATTTCCCCCGCCCAAGCCCTGGCACTCAGAGCAGCCTTGTGCAAATCTGAGCTCCCTCCAGCCCAGGCTGCACCTGCAGCTTTCAGCTCCTTGGCTCCAACTCCCACCTGCTTTCCTTGGAGAAGGAGCTGCCCGAGACACAGAGGGATGTTCATTTCTTGTCAGCCAACAAAGTCAAAGGAAAACACAGCTCCATCAAATGCAAAAGTCATTCCTTTGTTGGGTATTAAATCCACATTCTACAGCAGACAGTCTCAGAGCAATGGAAATCACCTTCTCTGCCCAGCACAGATCCCAAGGTCCCCCCAAACCCTCCCTGCCCCAATTCTGCCCAGATTTGCTCTTTGCACCCATGAGTCACAGGCTGAAGTCAGGAGTCCCCTCCATGCCCAGAGGGAGGAAAAGAGAGAAAGGGGATGAAGAGCTCACCTGCACAGAGCCAAGGTCCAAGTGCTCCTGCAGTGGGAACCACAACTCATCAGGTTTGTGTCCTTTGGGCTTAGGGACTGGTGACACTCAGAGGCACAGAAAGGTTTCTTGCCAATAAACACAAGTTGAACATTTGAACAGTTTAATAACCATCACAGCTCTTCCCTCAGCTCTCTGTGATGTCCCTGCAGCATCTGACATGTCCCCCATCCCCCAGGGATTTCTGTACATGAGCAGGTTTAGACAAAGACATAAGGTAATTCTGTGATAGATAAAAACACAATTAAAATGATATTTATTATATATTTATTTCAACTTCAGAAATATTGGGCAATTTCTTCCAGCTCAAAGCATGAAGCCAGTCTGTTGAGAGACACTTGACTGACCAGAGAGCATCTAGAGGATGAAATCAGAGAGCAGTAGAAGCACATAGATCCACCTGCTGTAAAAGAAGAGATGTCGTTAGACATGGCCATTTCAACAGAAATGGTTGAAGAGCTGAAAACACCTGAAGGAAAAGGGAGACAAAGTAATAAACAGAATATTGGTGACACCTGTAGAAGGGAAGATCACTATTTTTCCTCCTGCCATCTGTACACCTCCAGGAAATTCCTGTTCCTGGTAAGAAAACTCTGCCATTTCTTAAAAGTACTCAAATGACCCAGATAATAAAGATTTGTTTGTATGTCATGAAATTAGAGTCTTTCATTAGCAAATTTGCAGATGATACTAAGCTGGGAGCGTGTATCGATCTGTTAGAGGGATGGAGGGCTTTGCAGAGGTACTTGGAATGGTTGGATGGATGGGCAGAATCTAATGGGATGAGGTTCAATAAGTCCAAGTGCTGAGTCCTGCACTTTGGCCACAATAACCCCCTGCAATGTTATAGGCTGGGGACGGTGTGGCTGGACAGTGCTCAGGTGGAAAGGGACCTGGGGTTGCTGGTTGACTGTTGGCTGAACATGAGCCAGCAGTGTGCCCAGGTGGCCAGGAAAGCAAAGGCATCCTGGCCAGCATCAGGAATAGTGTGGCCAGTAGGAGTAGGGAGGTCATTCTTCCCCTGTACACGGCACTGGTGAGGCCACACCTTGAGTATTGCGTCCAGTTCTGGGTCCCTCAGTTTAGGAGGGATGTTGAGATGCTTGAGCGTGTCCAAAGTAGAGCATTGGTGAGGTTGGTGAGGGACTTGGAACACAAGCCGTATGGAGAACAACTGAGGGTGCTGGGGTTGTTCAGCCTGGAGAAAAGGAGACTCAGAAGTGACCTTATCACCCTCTTCAACTTCCTGAAGGGCGGCTGTGGTGAGCTGGGGGTTGGCCTCTTTCTCCGGGCAACAACAGACAGAACAAGAGGACACAGTCTCAAGCTGCACCAAGGGAGATGTAGGCTAGAATTAGGGAGGAAGTTTTTCACAGAAAGAGTGGTCAAATACTTGAATCATCTGCCAAGGGAGGTGATGGAGTCACCATGCCTTGATGTGTTTAAGGGAAGACTGGATGTGGCACTAGGTGCCATGATCTAGTTGAGGTGTTAGAATATGGGCTGGACTTGATGATCTTAAAGGTCTCTTCCAACCTAAAAATTCAGTGATTCTGTGATTCTGTGAAACTAACAGGTTTTAAAACCTGTGCCCCTATCCAGGCATATATCAGTTGTGTGCCCTTTAACAGGCAGTGCCACTTGTGCCCTGAGGTGCCCAGCAGGGATTGGGTCTTTCTGAGAGCACCTGAGGGAGAGCAGAGCACCTTGCAAGCTGCAGGTCCCTGACAGCCCTGCAGGGCTCCTGTCCCATCAACATCTGCTCTGCTCCAGTCTGAAACAGGGCCCAGCAAGGTGCCAGGATCATCAGAGAGCTGAGGTGAGTGCTGGAATTCAATGCCATCCCCATCCCGAAGCAGCCCTGCATTTCCCACCTGCAGCCTTGGTCTCCAGCACAGCCATGGAGGCTCCTTGGGCTCTGGACTGTTGCTACAGCCCCCAAGGGCAGTTGAGCTCTGCCTTCGGCACAGTCAGGCCTGGCCAGCGCAGGCCATGCTCAGCAATTGCTTGTGTGTGCCTGGCCTTGCTGTCAGCCCCGGCAGCGGCTGCGTGGCCCCTTTGTGGCCCTGTGCTGGCCCAGCCATGGTGGCCCAGCCCCTGTGCAGGCCCAGCCCAGGCCAGGAGCATTGCGGCTGGGAACGGCCCCTGTGCCGTGGTGCCCACAGCAGCCTTGGGGCTCTGTGCCCCATGGCCTCCCTGCTGTGCCCCAGTCTCTGCCAGCTCCTGCAGAGCCCGTGGCACCTGTGGGGCTGCACAGACAGCCCTGCCCCAGGCTCTGCCGGCCTCTGGGCCAGCAGAGAGGCAGCCAGGGCTGGCCATGGCCGGGAACAGGCCCTGAGCCCCACAGGAGGATGGAGCTGGGCCACAGCCAAACTCAGCCCAGGCCAAAGCTGGGCTCAGCAGCCAGGGCTGCCAATGCATGGGCACAGAGGCTGGTGCTGACAAATG
>NW_026994036.1:0-8540 GCF_028769735.1 Zonotrichia leucophrys gambelii
TTTTGGGCAGAAAATGGGATTTTTTTGGGGAATTTTTGGGCGGAAAATGGGATTTTTTGGGCGGAAAATGGGATTTTTTGGGATTTTTTGGGGGATTTTTTTGGGATTTTTTCCATTTCTGATTTTTAACCCATTTTTCCCCATTTCTGTGATTTTTTTGCAGCAAATGGAGCGGTTCAAGGTGGTGGAGAGGGAGACCAAGACCAAGGCCTACAGCAAGGAGGGGCTGGGCCTGGCCCAGAAGGTCGATCCCGCCCAGAAGGAGAAGGAGGAGGTCGGGCAGTGGCTGACGGTGAGCAAAACACAAAATTCCACCCCAAAAACGCAAAATTCCGCCCCAAAAAATGGAATTTTTCATGGGAAAATAAAAAAAAAATTGATATTTGGGGATAAAATTAAAAAAATTCCGAGTGTTTTGGGATAAAAGGGGATTTTTCGGCAAAAAAAATCGGATTTTTGGTGGTAAAAGTGGCGTTGTTTGCAAAAAAAATAATCTAATATATTGGGATAAAAATGGCGTTTTTTACAAAAAAAAAAATTAGTATATTTCCTGAAAAAAATCCCCCCAAAAAATCCAATGTTTTGTGATAAAAAGGGATTTTTCGGCAAAAAAAAATCTGATTTTTGGTGGTAAAAGTGGCGTTATTTGCAAAAAAAAAATCCAATATTTTGTGGTAAAAATGGTGATTTTAACAAAAAAAAATCAGTATTTTCTGAAAAAAATCCCCTCAAAAAATCCAATATTTTGTGATAAAAAGGGATTTTTCAGCAAAAAAAATCCGATTTTTGGTGGTAAAAGTGACGTTATTTGCAAAAAAAATAATCCAATATTTTGGGATAAAAATGGCGTTTTTTACAAAAAAAAAATCAGTATTTCCTGAAAAAAATCCAATATTTTGGGATAAAAATGCCATTTTTTACACAAAAAATTCAGTATTTAGTGATAAAATGGGATTTTTCGCCAAAAAAATCCAATTTTGTGTGATAGCAATCCATTATTTTTTGATATTTCACCCAAAAAATCAGTATTTCCTGGAAAAACATCTAAAAAATCCCTCAAAAATCCAGTATTTGATGGAAAAGTTTTTAAAAATTCTAGTATTTTGTGATAAAATGGCTTTTTTCGCCAAGAAAATTCAATTTTTTGTGGTAAAAATTATGTTATTTGCAAAGAAAGTCCAATATTTTGAGATAAAAGTGGCAATTTTAACAAAAAAATCCAATATTTCCTGAAGAAAATCCAAAAAAAAACCCCTAAAATTCCAGTATCTTGTGAGAAAATGGGATTTTTTCACCAAAAATTTCCCTTTTTTTAATCAGAAAAATGTTTTTTTTAAAAAAAATCCCTTTTTTCCTCATAAAATTAGAGGATTTTTTTTAAAACAAATCCTTTTTTCTCAGTCAATTCCTTCCTTATCTAAATTGAAATTTGACTTTTTTAACTCCAAAAAAAAATCCATTTTAAATTCAAATTTTCCCCCACAAAATCCCCATTTTCCACCCAAAATTCGCCATTTTTTCGCTGAAACCTCCGGGATTTTTATCAGAATTAAATTTTTATTTTCTGCAATGATTTTTTTGGGTTCTGAGGTTTCATTTTTTGCCGTTTTTGGTGTTTTTTGGCCCAGAACACCATCGACACCCTGAACATGCAGGTGGATCAGTTCGAGAGCGAGGTGGAGTCGCTGTCGGTGCAGACGCGCAAGAAAAAGGGGGACAAAGATGTGAGTGCCAAAATCCCCAAAAATCACCCCAAAAACCCCAAAATAAACCCCAAAATTATCCCAAAAATCACCCCAAAATCATCAAAAATCACCCCAAAATTATCCCAAAAATACACCCCAAAAACCCCTAAAAATCACCCCAAAAACCCCCAAATTCACCCCAAAAATGCCAAAAATACACCCCAAAATTATCCCAAAAATCACCCCAAAAATACACCCCAAAATCATCAAAAATCACCCCAAAATTATCCCAAAAATCACCCCAAAATTATCCCAAAAATCACCCCAAAATCATCAAAAATTACCCCAAAATTATCCCAAAAATCACCCCAAAAACCCCAAAAATCACCCCAAAAATGCCAAAAATACACCCCAAAATTATCCCAAAAATCACCCCAAAAATACACCCCGAAATCATCAAAAATCACCCCAAAATTCCAGCCCAAAATCCCCACAAAAATTATCCCAGAAATCCCACAGAAACACCCCAAAATAAATTCTCAAAATCACCCTAGAATCCCAAAAATCACCCCAAAAATGCCAAAAATACACCCCAAAAATGCCAAAAATACACCCCAAAATTATCCCAAAAATCACCCCAAAAATACACCCCAAAATCATCAAAAATCACCCCAAAATTATCCCAAAAATCACCCCAAAAATCCCAAAAATCACCCCAAAAATGCCCAAAATCACCCCAAAAACATCCCAAAAATCACCCCAAAAATACACCCCAAAATCATCAAAAATCACCCCAAAATTATCCCAAAAATCACCCAAAAATACACCCTGAAATCATCAAAAATCACCCCAAAAATACACCCCAAAATCACCCCAAAAATGCCAAAAATACACCCCAAAATTATCCCAAAAATCACCCCAAAAATACACCCCAAAATCATCAAAAATCACCCCAAAATTATCCCAAAATCACCCCAAAAACCCCCAAATTCACCCCAAAAATGCCAAAAATCACCCCAAAAATGCCAAAAATACACCCCAAAATTATCCCAAATATCACCCCAAAATTATCCCAAAAATCACCCCAAAATTATCCCAAAAATCACCCCAAAAACCCCTAAAAATCACCCCAAAAATCCCCAAATTCACCCCAAAAATGCCCAAAATTATTCCAAAAATCACCCCAAAAATACACCCTGAAATCATCAAAAATCACCCCAAAATTATCCCAAAAATCACCCCAAAAACCCCCAAAAATCACCCCAAAAATGCCAAAAATACACCCCAAAATTATCCCAAAATCACCCCAAAATTATCCCAAAATCACCCCAAAAATACACCCCGAAATCATCAAAAATCACCCCAAAATTATCCCAAAAATCACCCCAAAAATGCCAAAAATACACCTCAAAATTATCCCAAAAATACACACTGAAGTCATCAAAAATCACCCCAAAATTATCCCAAAAATCACCCCAAAAACCCCTAAAAATCACCCCAAAAATTCCAAAAATACACCCCAAAAATGCCAAAAATACACCCCAAAATTATCCCAAAAATCACCCCAGAATCCCAAAAATCACCTCAAAATTCCACCCCAGAATCATCAAAAATCACCCCAAAATTATCCCAAAAATCACCCCAAAAATATCCAAAAATTCTCTAAATCACCCCAAAATCACCCCAAAATTATCCCAAAATCCTCAAAATCGCCCCAAAATCCCACAGAAACAGCCCAAAGTTATCCCAAAATCCTTAAATCGCCCCAAAATCATCAAAAATCACCCCAAAATCCTAAAAAACACCCCCAAAATCCCACAAAAATGATCTCAAAATTATCCCAAAATCCTCAAAATCACCCCAAAAATCCCAAAAAATGAGCCCAAAAATCCCAAAAAATGAGCCCAAAAATCCCACAAAAATGAGCCCAAAAATCCCACAAAAATGAGCCCAAAAATCACCCCAAAAATCCCACAAAAATTAACCCAAAATCCTCACAAAATCACTCCAAAAAATCACCCCAAAATGTCCTAAAATGCTCCAAAATCCTCAAAAAATCAACAAAAATCACCCCAAAATTATCACAAAATCCATCCTGGGGATCCCAAGAATCCCTGCCACCGTTCCCATGGATAAATTATTGTTTTAATGAATATAAAATTTCATTTTTTACCAATTTTTGGGTTTTTTTACCCCAGAAACAGAACAGCATTGAAACCCTGCAGCGTCAGGTGGAGCAGCACCGTTTCCATTCCCCCCTGGGGTTCAATCCTGGGGATCCCATTGGTCTTATTTATTAAATATTCATTTTGAATTCACTTTTAATGAATATAAAAATTAAATTTAACCAATTTTTGGGTTTTTTACCCCAGAAACAGAACAGGATTGAAGCTCTAAAGCGTCAGGTGGAGCAGCTCCGGTTCCATTTCCCCCTGCGGTTCAATCCTGGGGATCCCCTTGGTTTTATTTATTAAATATTCATTTTGAATTCACTTTTAATGAATATAAAAATTAAATTTAACCAATTTTTGGGTTTTTCACCCCAGAAACAGAACAGAATTGAAGCTCTAAAGCAGCACCGGTTCCATTCCCCCCTGGGGGATCCATCCTGGGGATCCCATGGATCCCTGACACCATTGCTGTGGATAAATTATTGTTTTAATGAATATAAAATTTAATTTTTTACCAATTTTTGGGTTTTTTACCCCAGAAACAGAACAGGATCGAGGCGGTGGAGCGGCACCGGTTCCACGTCCGGATGCTGGAGACGCTGCTGCGGATCCCTCACCTCACTCCCATTGCTCCCATTGATAAATTATGATATTTAATCACTATAAATTTTATTTTTTTACCAATTTCCCCATTTTTCACCCCAGAAACAGGACAGGATTGAGGCGCTGAAGCGGCAGGTGGAGCGGCACCGGTTCCACGTCCGCATGCTGGAGACGCTGCTGCGCCCATTGCCATTGCTGCCATTACACCAATAACTCCCATAGATAAAATACCATTATTAATCACTATAAAATTCAGTTTTTTACCAATTTCCCCATTTTTTCCCCCAGAAACAGGACCGTATCGAGGCCCTGAAGCGCCAGGTGGAGCGGCACCGGTTCCACGTGCGCATGCTGGAGACGCTGCTGCGCCCATTGCCATTGCTCCCATTACTCCCATAGATAAAATACCATTATAAGTCAATATAAAATTCAGTTTTTTCCCAATTTTTGGGTATTTCACCCCAGAAACAGGACAGGATTGAGGCCCTGAAGCGCCAGGTGGAGCGGCACCGGTTCCATGTCCGCATGCTGGAGACGCTGCTGCGCCCATTGCCATTGCTCCCATTGCACCCATAGATAAAATACCATTATTAATCAATATAAAATTCAGTTTTTTACCATTTCTGGCTGTTTTTACCCCAGAAACAGGACCGTATCGAGGCCCTGAAGCGCCAGGTGGAGCGGCACCGGTTCCACGTGCGCACGCTGGAGACGCTGCTGCGCCCATTCCCATTGCTCCCATAGATAAAATACCATTATTAATCACTATAAATTTTATTTTTTTACCAATTTCCCCATTTTTCACCCCAGAAACAGGACAGGATTGAGGCCCTGAAGCGCCAGGTGGAGCGGCACCGGTTCCACGTCTGGATGCTGGAGACGCTGCTGCGCCCATTGCCATTGCTCCCATTGATAAATGACGATATTTAACAATACATAATTTTGATTTTTAACCATTTTTTGGGTTTTTTCCCCCAGAAACAGGACAGAATTGAGGCGCTGAAGCGGCAGGTGGAGCGGCACCGGTTCCACGTCCGCATGCTGGAGACGCTGCTGCGCCCATTGCACCAATAACTCCCATTGATTAAATACCATTATAAATCAATATAAAATTCAGATTTTTACCATTTTTTGGGTTTTTCACCCCAGAAACAGGACAGAATTGAAGCTTTAAAGCGTCAGGTGGAGCGGCACCGGTTCCACGTCCGCATGCTGGGTGTGGATCCCATGGATCCCTCACCTCACTCCCATTGCTCCCATAGATAAAATACCATTATTAATCACTATAAAATATAAACTTAACCAATTTTTGGGTATTTCACCCCAGAAACAGAACAGGATTGAAGCTCTAAAGCGCCAGGTGGAGCGGCACCGGTTCCACGTGCGCATGCTGGAGACGCTGCTGCGCCCATTGCCATTGCTCCCATTGATTAAACACTCAATTCTAATCAATATAAAAATTAAATTTTCCCATTTTTTGGGTATTTCACCCCAGAAACAGGACCGGATCGAGGCCCTGAAGCGGCAGGTGGAGCGGCACCGGTTCCACGTCCGCATGCTGGAGACGCTGCTGCGCCCATTGCTGTTACTGCCCTTACACCCATACATAAACCATGAATATCAGGAGTATAGAAATTTAATTTTTAACCATTTTTTGGGTATTTCACCCCAGAAACAGGACCGTATCGAGGCCCTGAAGCGGCAGGTGGAGCGGCACCGGTTCCACGTGCGCATGCTGGAGACGCTGCTGCGGATGCTCGACAACGACTCGATCCCGGTGGACCCGGTGCGGAAGCTGAAGGACGATGTGGAATATTACGTGGATTCCTGCCAGGAGCCCGACTTCGAGGAGAACGAGTTCCTCTACGATGACCTGGATCTGGATGACATCCGTAGGGAAATGGGGGAAAATGGGGGGAAATTGGGAAAAAACGGGAAAAAACGGGGAGAAAATGGGAAAAAACGGAGAAAAACGGGGAGGAAATGCAAAAAAAAGGGCAAAAAATGGGGGAAAGTTGGAGGAGAACGAGTTCCTCTATGATGACCTGGATCTGGATGAGATCCGTAGGGAAATGGGGGAAAAAGGGGGGAAATTGGGAAAAAATGGGAAAAAATGGGAAAAAACGGGGAGAAAATGGGAAAAAACGGAGAAAAATGGGAAAAAAATGGAGGAAAAATGGGGTAAACGGGGGGGAAATGGAGGAAACTTTGAGGAGAACGAGTTCCTCTACAATGACCTGGATCTGGATGAGATCCATAGGGAAATGGGGGGAAATTGGGAAAAAATGGGCAAAAACGGGGAGAAAATGCGAAAAAACGGAGAAAAAATGGGATAAAATGGCAAAGAAATGGGGTAAACCGGGGGGGAAAATTGAGAAAAATTGGGATAAAACGGGGGAAGTTTTGGAGGAGAACGAGTTCCTCTATGATGATCTGGATCTGGATGAGATCCGTAGGGAAATGGGGGAAAATGGGGGGAAATTGGGAAAAAATGGGAAAAAAATGGGATAAAATGGCAAAAAATGGGTTAAACAGGAGGGAAAATTGAGAAAAAATGGGATAAAACAGAGGGAATTTTGGAGGAGAACGAGTTCCTCTATGATGACCTGGATCTGGATGAGATCCGGGGGAAAATGGGAAAAAATGGTGGAAGAATGCAAAAAAAAAAAAGGAAAAAAATGGGGAAAAAAAGAGGGGGAAAAGGGGAAAAAATAGTGGGGAATGGGGGAAGTGAGGGGAATGGAAAAAACCTGAGAAAATGGGAAAAAATGGGGAAATTGGGAAAAACCAGGAGGAGAATGGGAAAAATGGAAAAAAAAAATGGGGAGAAATTGGGGAAAAATGGGGAAAAATGGCAGAAAATGACAAAAACAGGCAGGAAAAATGGGGCAGGAAATGGGAGAAGGGGGGGAAAGGGGAAAATGGAAAAAAATGGGAATAAAATGAAAAAAACTGGTGGAAAATGGGGGGGAATGGCAGGAAAAAATTGGGGCGAAAATAGGAAAAAATGGGGATAAAAAAGGGAGGAAATGGGAGAAAAAAGGGGGAAAATAAAGAGGAAAAATGGGGGGGAAAGGGGGAGAAATGAGAAAAAATGAGGGAAAGGAAAAATGGGTAAAAAACAGGAAAATGGGCAGGGAAATGGGAAAAAAAAATGGGTGGGAAATGGGGAAAAACAGGCAGGGAAAAAAAATTGGAGGGAAAAATCTTGGTGGGAAATAATGGATGGGAAAATGGGTAAAAAACAGAGAAAAAATGGGCGGAGAAATGGGTGGGAAAATAGGAAAAAATGGGTTGGAAATGAGGAAAAATGGGGAAAAATGGAGAAAAAATGGGAAAAAATGGGATAAAATGGCCAAAAAATGGGTTAAACAGTGGGAAAAATTGAGGAAAAAATGGGATAAACTGGGGAATTTTGGAGGAGAATGAGGGAAAAATGGCAGGAAGAAACAGGGGAAAATGGAGAAAGAAATGAGGGAAAATGGGGAGAAAATGGGAAAAACAGGGGGAAAAAAAAGGGGGGAAAATGGGCAAAAACAGGGGAAAAATGGGAAAAAACAGGGGAAAAATGGGAAAAAACAGGGGAAAAATGGGAAAAAAAAGGGGAAAAATGGGAAAGAAACAGGGGAAAAATGGTGGGGTTTGGGTGAAATGGGATGGGGAAAAACAAGGGGGGAAAAAAAAGAGAGAAATGAGAAAAAATGGGGGAAAAATGGGAAAAAAAACCAGGAAAATGGTGGGGGAAATGGGCAGGGAAATAGAAAAAAAAAAGGGTGGGAAATGGGGAAAAACAGGCAGGGAAAAAAATTGGAGGGAAAAATCTTGGTGGGAAAATGGGTAAAAAACAGAGAAGAAAACGGGAAAAAATGGGCGGAGAAATGGGTGGGAAAATAGGAAAAAAAGGGGAAAAATGGGAAAAATGGGAAAAAATGGGAAAAAATGGGATAAAATGGCCAAAAAATGGGTTAAACAGTGGGAAAAATTGAGGAAAAAATGGGATAAACTGGGGAATTTTGGAGGAGAATGAGGGAAAAATGGCAGGAAAAAAAGGGGAAAATGGAGAAAGGAATGAGAAAAAATG
>NW_026994037.1:0-8538 GCF_028769735.1 Zonotrichia leucophrys gambelii
TTTTGTACCAACCCCTTTGTATTCACCAGAGGTTTTTTGGGTGGCAGACAAAGATTCTGGCGACTATCAAATACCCCTTACGACATCATAATTTAGGACCCCTTTCTTCTTTCTTTTTTCTCAATCTCTTTCCCAAAAGGGAAAAAAATTTGTTGTCCCTACTGGCCCCTTTTTAATTCCAAAAAATGCCCCGGGCCCCTTTTTGCGTTCACTTTCCCCTCTGTCTGGGCAAACAAGGCCTGGGGGCCTTTCCCCTTTGGGCGGAAGGGGGCCGGGGTCCCTCCCGGGGGGCACCGGGCCCCGGGAGGGAAATTCCCTTCAATTAAATGGAAGGAAGGAATCCTGTCACCCCTATTCAAGCACCTTCACAGGAGCCCTGGGGGATAAAAGGCAATCCAAAAAGGGGCCCCCTTGGGAAAACAGGGGATCTGTGGGGCGGGATGGGAAAAAAAATTTTTAAAAATGTTTCACATAGTGTATACACATAAAATCCCACATATATATGTAATATTTTTTAAATAAATATATAAATGTTATATAAATATTATATAATAATTAATTTTGCTTATTATACTAAAATAGTATATAGATATTTTTAATCAATTTCATTTGTAAAATTCTTCAGTCAAGATTAAAACTTCTTCTTTCTCCATGTGGGAGCATTCCCAACAATAATTTTTCCTTCTAAAGGGTGCGTTCCTTCTTTCTCAACAAATTTTCATTTTGTCTGCCCAAACCCCAAAAAGGTTTTTTCCTTTTTCCCTTTTTGAAATTTTTGGGGTGCTTTTGAACCCACCCGGGGGTCATTTTTTTACCACTGCCCCACTGCTCCCACGGCCCCAAACCTCACCCCCTCCAGACCAGGGAACTCCGGGGGAAGGGTTTCCCACGGGGAATTTTCTGGGGGTGTTCCTCCATTGACCTGAACAATGACATTTTGTTGGATTGGCCGGGTGTCCCGTTTTGTTTTGCCAGTGGGGAGGGGCACACCAAATTCCTTCAGACTCCAGCTGAAGGAATCATGTCATTTCCTGCAGTTCAGAGCAGCAAAGAATCACAAAAGGACAGCTCAGCAATCACCAACCATCCCCACCAAAGATTGCCTGCGTGATTAACAAAGATCCAGCAGCATTTACCCTCGGCTTTACCACCCCCCGACCCACACAGCAGCTGGGGAAGCTGTCACAGCCAAGGGCTGCAAAAGCCACTCCTGGGCACTGGGAATTCCTGCGGGGCCCCTCCAGCCCCAGGTGAGGCTCCAACCCCGCTGGGAGAGGGCCCACTCTGACAGTGCGGGAATGAACAAACTGACGCACTGCTAGTGGGCCACATCTGCTTTCATCCTCCTCTTGCGTCCCTCCCAAAGCCTGGCCAGGGCTCAAGGAGGAACCAAGGGAGGTGACTTTCACCATACAGCCCCAAACAAGGCCAGATGTCAGATTCCACGGCCTTGTCTTGTTTCTAAATACACAAAGGTCAATCCATGTTTCACTAATGAGTGGCTACATCTATCACAGGGCTAATGACCATGCAAAATCCATTAGGGGCAGATACAAAGAAAACCTTGCTTGGAAGGCTCATCAGAGGCCACCTTTGGTGCAGGGCCTGCTGCCCCGGGCCTCACTCAGGGCTGGTGTCCAGGCCTTGGCACTTCAGGACGTGGTTTAGTGCTGGGCTTGGCACGCTGGGTGAGCGGCTGCACTGGGTGAGCCAGAGGGCTTTCCCAACAAAAAGGGATTCTGCGTTCCATGATTCTATCCAAGCATTCAGTTGGGGCTATTTTGCAGCATTCCTTTGCCCCAAAAATTTTCCTTTCTTGCCCAGCTCCTGGCCTGAGGCTTCAGGTCCTTCAGCTCCTGGTGCTGAGCTGCTCATGCTGAACGGACGGCTCGGAGAGAAGAACACAGTCCATGCAATTCCTTCTGGACATTGGGGAGGGAGGCTGTGTAAGCAGGAGCATTGTTTGCTGGGCCCCCTCTCTGCCCTTCACGCCTTTCAGCGCTTTGAACCACCAGAGCTTTCTCCAAGAGTGCAATGGAGCGCTGTTCCTGCTCCAGGCCTGGCTCTCTCCAGTCTCTGCCCTTGCCTGGTTCTGTCCCTCTTGTGTGCCCTCTGTTCCCCCAGGGCTCGCTGGCTGCTGCCCAGGACTGTGGGACTGGCACAGATCCAGTCTCCAAAAGCCTCCTTTCTGTGCCCTTGGGCACAGCAGCCTTTTCCATCTGCAAGCTCCCATGGACAGGAGTGCCAGCTCCGTTCCCTGCACAGCCTCCAGGGCCCAGGGCTGCCATCCCCCAGTCCTGGGCACGGGGGCTCCCCGTGCCTCAGGCTGCTGTGACACCCCCTGCACAGGGGAGGGAAAGAGGGGCAGGGGCTGTGCTCAAAAGTCACTCCATGTGCTGCTTGTCTGATGCTGCTGCTGTGCTGCTGCCGCTGCTGCTGCTGCTTCGGGGGCGGTCATTTGTGCAGCCCTGGCCCAGAGTAGGGATCCGATCCGGCAGTCTCTTCCAGCCCTGGGCTGTCAGGAGTTTGGGCCTTGGAGCCTCAATGGCCAAGGCAGCTGCTGCTTGGTTCCCTCGGTTGCCCGAGTTCAGCCAGTGTGCTCCATCAGTGTGTGCCCAGCAAACGGGGAAAAAGCTCAGCCCTGCAGGGCAGGAGCTGCCGGGCTTCTGCCTCAGGCAGCTCAGCCAGCAGGAAGGGAGCTGCTCTACCGGACCCAGGAGCTAAGGGACCTTCCTTTTATAGGACATGTTTTCCTTCTGGAACGGAGGGAGCAATAAAAGGAAAAAAGCTAAAATAGGCAAATTGTTTAAAAGTAGGAAAAATCCAAGGGTTAGTGAAAAAAACCCACAACATAATAACCTAGTGAAAAAAACAAAACATTAAAGGCAAAGTTACATCTTTGCATTAAGAGGTAAAAGATCTTTTGGAAAAGAGAAACTCAGTTATTTCATTGTAAAGTGCTGATTGACATGGATCCTCTTTGTGACCTCACAAGGCCTCTTAAAACTTTTGGGCTTTGTTTCCAACACTGGTATTTGAAATTGTAGTCAAGCAAGAGAAAATTGCTTCGTGCCCTTCCGCTCCAAGCAGGACTGGGCATGGAAGCCTCTGTCAAACCCAAATCTTTAGAAGCTGACTTCTTTTATCAGCCTGGAAACGAGTGCACATTCCCTTGAAAACCTGTCAGGGATTCTTAGAGACACAAAAAAGTTCACTTACGGCTTTTTGCTCTCGGTTTGGCAGTGCCGAAGGGCATTTCTCCATCCACCCTGCTCCAGGGGGACCCCCCCCCCGCAACTCCTCAGGAGCACGGCCCATTCGCCAGCTTTGGCCCATCATGGCACTTCTGGAGGAGGATGGAAAGCGCAAATTGCACAATTCAAGCCAATCAAGAGAAGACGGGACCACACAGAAACCCTGTAGCAGCTCCAGGCATTCAGCTGGGACTTGGAGAGTTTGGGTCCCTGCCCGTTGGTGTGTGTCCCCAGCTGCAATCTCTGGGCCTGCAGCAGAGTCTCACTCAACTGCCAAAGCAAGAAAGCTCAGGCGCTGTGCTCGCAACAGTCTGTTCTGATGCAAAGTGTCAGAGCAATGTGGGCAGAGCAGCAAGCTGGGTCAGGGCTGAGCCCAGCAGAGCCTGCAGCGCCCAGAGCAGGCCTCATGCACCCGCAGAGCCCGGCTGCAAGGGAGAGAAAGCCGAAACCCGCCCGTTCAGCTGAGGGGCTCCTGTCCCCTTGTGCCAAGGCCAGCGGTTGCAGGCCATGCTGGCTGTGCCAGAGCTGTGCCCAGAGCTGCCCTACCCTGCTGCCTTTGGCACAGAAGCAGGAGGGGGCAGGACGTGTGCCAGCCTGCAGCCAGCCACGGCACATCCAGCCCTCAGCAGCCTGCCCAGAGCGCAGAATGCTCCTAGTGCTCGCTGCCTGTCCATAAAGCTCTGTATCCCACCTGGGCAAGACACAGGGACTCACTTCATGGCCACCCATGGCTGGAAGAAAAGCTGCTCCCAAACCATGGCCTCAGGGCCTTCTCCAAGGGCACAGCCCATCCACCCACAGCTGCTCCAAGCACTTCCCCATCCACACTGGGCCTCCTCGTATGCTTCCTCTGGAAAAACAAACAATACAACATTATGAAAAGAGGTTAGATGCATACAAGGGAAGACAAGAAAAAAATGGTAAAAACTCCATCTCTGTCAGGGTCTTGAGGAGGCCAACCCCTGAATGCAGGGAAAACCAGCCAGGGTTAGGGAAAGCCACACTTTCTTCTTCCCCTTGCACTGCCCCCAAAATCACAGTGATCCAAAGCCAAACAAGGGGCAGAGGGGCAGCCAAGCCCTTCCTTGCTGCACAGCAAAGCAGCTGTGCACAGGTTCTGGAGCCCACCTCTGCTCCCACCTGGGTTTGTTTGTGTCGGATCTGGCTGCCCCCGCCCAGCCCGGGGCACGGTGGGTGCTGGGGGCTGTGTGGCAGGGCGGAGCCCCACTCCCCATTCATACCCACCCCAGCCCACCTCCACGCCCTGCCAAAAGCAGCAGGGCTGTCCTGAAGAATGAGTTGCATCTTCCTCAGCAAAGGGGCCCGAGTCCTTTGGTCCCGCCAGGCTGGGCATGCCCAAATAACTTAAAATCGGCAGAATTTCCCCAGGTTGGGTACTATCTGAAATTCCCTGTGGAGTTTGGCTTTGAAAAAGGTGACAGAATCAAAGTCTATCACCTTCAGCCTCAGTGGCGGGCTGAGGAAGAGCTTGTCAGCCTTGATGTCACCTCGCTGTCTCCGCCAGCAGCGCAGCAGGCATCCCCCCTGGTACAGCTTCTCCAGGGGCGCCTTCTCCTTCCTGGGGACATCCGGCTATAAGGGCTCTGCCAGGGCCCCAGCTGTCAGGGAACCAGGACAAGCAAAAACCAGCTGGGATGGTGGCACCAGTGCTGGGCAGAAACAGTCAGCTCCAGCACAAGGCTGCGGGTTCATCCGATCCGGTGCAGTGACACAGGCTGCCACAAAACGGCTGGGTTCCTTTGGCTTTCTCATTGCCAAGGCATGGTGGTGGAGCAGGAATTTACCAGGGCTCTGGATACTCCAGGGACTGGAGAACCATTCCCAGCAATTGGGAAATCTAGGTGCTCCATTCCACCTATATATAAGGTTCCAAATTGCCTCGAAATTGGGTCCACCTTTTAGAGGCCATAAAGAGCAAGTCCAAGTGAACTTGATGACATTTTTAGCCAGAAAAGCCCTGCTGCTGATGGCACACTTCACAATCAGCAGGGGACAGAGTCTTGCCAAAGCCCGACCTCTGTGGGAGCCTTTCTCCTTCAATACCCTTCAGACAAACCTCCATGCAAGTCAGTTGGGAAAGTTTCTTCAAATGATCCATTTTCTGGCCCATGGACTACACAGGCTTCTGGGAAAAATCTAAGCAGCTGTGTGGATCATAGAGCCAGGCATAAGGAATCCTTGATCATCTATTTGTGGCTAAATTCCACTTTGGGGAGTTTGAACGAGCTAGAGAGCGGATGTCTGAGTTTTTTACATGATGCCATTGCCGCGTTTTTTCTTCTCCTCTACAGAGACAGGAAGGGGAGTTTGTCTCACTCTCCACGCACGGCTTCACAAGGCACAATGAACCTTGTAGTTACCAGAGCTTGAAGGATTTCTTGGCCAAGAAGATGCTGCACAAGGGATATTTGTGGTTTTGGGAGGCCAACCTTCAATATTTCATCTATGGACTCATGTACAGTGTAGCCTTCCTTAGCAATCATGTTTGGACACACAACCCTACGCACTGCATCCTAAGCTTCTTGTTTTCCAGTGTAATACTTTTATTTTTTCTAGATCTTGAACTCTAAAACTCTAAACTTTCCTCCACTTGCAACATTCCTCCCCGTGTCTCTGGTAGAAACTAGACATCAGCATTCTCGCTTCTGCACCTACGTTAGGAAGCCCTGTCCAAGGTCTCCGATCAAATCCTGTGTTTAAGTCTAAGCTTTGCTGACTAGGACCAAAGGTCTGAGATTTCCCTGCATGTGGGTTTCCAACAAACACTGATGCTGTCAGTTCCTGAGTGCCCCAGGTCCCTCTTGCAAGTCAATTCTGGTCAGGAACTAAGGCGCTGCGGGGGGGCTGCTTGTGGCCTCTGACAGCCATTGCTCCCGGGGTGCTTGCAGCCGCCCCAGCCCCTCAGGCTCTGCCCCAGCCCAGCCAAGCTGCCGGCAGCAGCGCGCAGCCCACAGCAGCTCCAGAGCAGCCATGCAGAGGCATCTGGGAGCCCTCAGCAAGGCAGCAGCAGCACACGGGCAGGAGGATACAGCGGGTGGTTCCTTCTGGCACAGGGCTTGTGGCCATCATCCAGCACCGCTCTCACAGGGATCCCTGCAAACCCGGCCTGCCCACCACTTGTCACCAGCACAATAGGCTTCAGCAGTACCACCACAGGCAAGGGGCTTCTGGCCATTTTCCCTTGCCACGACCGCCTGGGCAGCTTGCTCCCCAGCCAGGGTACCCTTTCTCCCCCTCTTCCCTATGACTGCAGACCCCTGGGTAGCAAAAGAAAGCTCTTGGGAGGTCTGTTGTATTATAAACACTCTATTATTCATATACTAAAGAAAAAAAAAAAAAAGAAGAAAAGAACCTTCTTAAAAGAAATGGAAAATTCCAGCTGGCTCAGGGTGCCCAGCAGACAGAGCCTTGGCATCAGTCTTCTCTGCAGAGCTGCAGCAGCGCAGCAGCTGCGCCCGCCAGACGAGGCGTGTCCTCCAGCCTGACGGAGTGATCGTGCAGCCTCTGGATGGTGGAATATCGCTGATGCTGTATTGCCCGGAGGACATTCAGTGTTCAAGTGCCAGCTGTGACACGGCACTGTCTGTCGCTCCGTAGGTGTTCCAGGGCTGCAAGAGAGGAGGATCAGAGGCACGTTCAGAGCTGGATCTGCAGGGACCCAGGAGAGCCCCCTGCAAGGGGCATCCAGGGCTTTCCCGGGCCCAGGGAGGCGCAGGGCCACGGGTCAGCTGAGCGTGGCCCCAAGGCCCAGGGCCCTGAAAGCTCCGGGGTTTGCCCGGGAGCAGACCCTCCGCAGCTGGGGCAGGGCTGCAGCCCCCGGGCCGGTGGCAGCCCGCTGCCCTCATACCGTGCAGATCGCGGAGCTCTTGCTGTCCCCCCTCGGGGCCCCGCCGGCCATGCCTGGAAACAAGACCCCTGTCCCCCCCCCCCGGGGCCCACTCCCCTGCCGCGGCGGCCCCCCGGCGCGTGGCCCCCCCCGGTGTGGCCCCCAGGGTCAGCCCGGCCCTTTGCCGCCCCGTGCCCCCCAGGGCACGGCGCGAGGGGGCAGAACTCCCCGGCCCCGGCGGGGCCCAGCCCCCGGGCCGGTGGCGCTGCCGGGGGCAGGCGGGGGGGGGCCCCGAGTGCGGGGGGCCCGGCCGGGGAGGGACCCGGGGTTCGTGGCTCCCCCATGAACCTGACGGCCCCCGCTCGCAGGGGTCTGGGGGTTCCCCGTAGGCAGGGCCTGGTAGGTCCCCGGGCCCCGGTTTGTCCTTGCCAGCTGGGAGGGGAAAAAGGGGGAAGGGTTGGGCCCGGGGTCAGCCCGGGCGGGGCTCCCTCCCCCCATCCCCGGCCCCTCCCCGACAGCCCTGGGGCGGCCGGCGCTGGCCAAAGGGCCCCCGAGGGAGGGGGGAAGGCGGCGCTCCCCGGGACCCCTGTCCCCCCGCACCCCCCCGGGGGGCCCCCTGGGCCCGTGGGCCCCACGGGGCTGGAAAAGGCCCCCCCGGGCCCCGGGAAAAGGCGCGGGTGGGGGAAGGCTGGCGGCCTGGGGCAGCACGGGCGGGGCCAGTGCCGACCCGCACACTGAGCCCCGCCCTCGGGGGCCTTTCCCCACCCTGAGGTGGGTTGCAGGCCCTCCTTACCGGAAAATCAGCAAAACTTCCAAGTTCTTGTTCTTCAGCGCTTTAAAGCCCCTCCTCTTCAGGAACTCAGCCCACAAAGCAGCGTTTCCGGGCCTGGAGAGGCGGACTGGAGTGGGCCCCCCGCCCGGGCGCAGCACCGTCTGTGCCCAAAGGGGGAGGAGGCTCGTCCGGCGGCGCCCGGGAGGAGGCGCCCAGCCCCTGCCCGGGGGCGCGCGCCCGAGTCCCCATTGCCCCAAAGTGATTTCTATCATGGGTGGGGAAGGTGGCGCGGCTTGGGCGGGGTGTTTCGGTCCTTTTTTGCCATTTCCCCTGGAGAGTCACCAAATGTTTTGGGAAAGGGGTAGGGATCAGTGCACCTGGTATTGTCCCTTTGAAAGGGAAAAAAAAAAAAGCCTCAGCATCGGTGCGGGGGCGCCTGGGAAGGCCTGCAATCCACAGGCATAAGGTTGGGCGACCCGGGTGTGGCGGGGCAGTGGCCTTCGTGGGCAAAAAGGGCAGGAGCGCCCAAGAAGGCATTGGATGGGGTGGGGGCAGCTGCCTGTCCGATGATAGGTTTGGTGCAGATGCATCTAACATCCCCATCCCCAGGGCTCCAAAGACTTTTCAGTCAGGTCGCATGCTTTTTGGCTGTGCAAAATAAAAAA
>NW_026994038.1:0-8535 GCF_028769735.1 Zonotrichia leucophrys gambelii
GTCCGTCTATCCCCCTGCCCGGCGGGGACAGAGAACTCCTGCCTGGCTCACCAAAATGTTTTGCGGAGAAAAGAAGAAACCTCACAACTTGTAAAAGTTGTAAAGCCCGGTATGCTTTTATTACGACGCGCGCCGGACGCAAGACTCCCCAAAAGGGCATGCGTACCCCTGAAGATTTCAGACCTCCTTTTATCCCCCTTCCAAATGCATATGCATACAGTTTCACAATAAGTTCATACATATTCATCTTGCATGACACTTAGCACTAATTCTTCTTTATCGGAGGAATTCCTAGGTCGGGGGCAGATTGACCTCCTGGTTTTTCTGTTTTTCTTTCTCTGTCTCCTCGCTGTCTCTGGAACGCGGCCTCTCCTTCAGCTTTAGCTCCACAGACCCTTCACCTCTCCCAGACACTTCACCTACTCTGTCTCAGACCTGCCCGTCATCTGGCTGGCAGATTGCAGGAGCCACTTGCCTCTTTCAATCCAGCCCGACTCGGTACTGCTGCCACCTTTCATCTGGGAACCACGCTTCGTATCGTGGATTTTCAGGAGCCAGCCGGCCACTCCCAGCCACAGGCCCCCGAACACAAACCACCGCCCTTTTCCCTGGCAAACAAAACTCACCCGCCCTGCTTCTGGCTGGCAGATTGCAGGAGCCACTTGCCTCTATCAATCCAGCCTGACTCGGCACTGGTGCCACCTTTCATCTGGGAACCATCCTGTGTATCGTGGATTTTCAGGAGCCAGCCGGCCACTCCCAGCCACAGGACCCCAAACACAAACTACGGCCCTTTTCTCTGGAAGTAAAACTTACCTGTCCGTCATCTGGCTGGCAGATTGCAGGAGCCACTTGCCTCTATCAAACCAGCCCGACTCGGCACTGGTGCCACCTTTCATCAGGGAACCATCCTGCGTATCGTGGATTTTCAGGAGCCAGCCGGCCACTCCCAGCCACAGGCCCGCGAACACAAACCACGGCCCTTTTCCCTGGCAAAGAAAACTCACCCGCCCCGCTTCTCGCTGGCAGATTGCAGGAGCCACTTCCCCATTTCAAACCAGCCCGACTCGGCACTGGTGCCACCTTTCATCTGGGAACCATCCTGCGTATCGTGGATTTTCAGGAGCCAGCCGGCCACTCCCAGCCACAGGCCCCCGAACACAAACCACGGCCCTTTTCCCTGGCAAACAAAACTAACCCACCCCGCTTCTGGCTGGCAGATTGCAGGAGCCACTTGACTCTATCAAACCAGCCTGACTCGACACTGGTGCCACCTTTCATCTGGGAACCATCCTGCGTATTGTGGATTTTCAGGAGCCAGCCGGCCACTCCCAGCCACAGGTCCCCAAACAAATACTATGGCCCTTTTCCCTGGAATTAAAACAGACCTGCCCATCTTCTGGCTGGCAGATTGCAGGAGCCACTTGGTACTATCAAACCAGCCTGACTTGGCACTGGTGCCACTTTTCATCTGGGAACCATCCAGCGTATTGTGGATTTTCAGGGGCCAGCCGGCCACTCCCAGCCACAGGCCCCCGAACACAAACCACGGCCCTTTTCCCTGGAATTAAAACTGACCTGCCCGTCATCTGGCTGGCAGATTGCAGGAGCCACTTGCCTCTTTCAATCCAGCCCGACTTGGCACTGGTGCCACCTTTCATCTGGGAACCATGCTGCGTATCGTGGATTTTCAGGAGCCAGCCGGCCACTCCCAGCCACAGGCCCCCGAACACAAACCACGGCCCTTTTCCCTGGCAAACAAAACTCACCCGCCCCGCTTCTGGCTGGCAGATTGCAGGAACCACTTGGCTCTCTCAAACCAGCCCAACTTGGCACTGGTGCCACCTTTCATCTGGGAACCATCCTGCGTATCGTGGATTTTCAGGAGCCAGCCGGCCACTCCCAGCCACAGGCCCCCAAACACAAACTACGGCCCTTTTCTCTGGAAGTAAAACTTACCTGTCCGTCATCTGGCTGGCAGATTGCAGGAGCCACTTGCCTCTATCAAACCAGCCCGACTCGGCACTGGTGCCACCCCTCATCTGGGAACCATCCTGCGTATCGTGGATTTTCAGGAGCCAGCCGGCCACTCCCAGCCACAGGCCCGCGAACACAAACCACGGCCCTTTCCCTGGCAAACAAAACTCACCCGCCCCGCTTCTGGCTGGCAGATTGCAGGAGCCACTTCCCCATTTCAAACCAGCCCGACTCGACACTGGTGCCACCTTTCATCTGGGAACCATCCTGCGTATCGTGGATTTTCAGGAGCCAGCTGGCCACTCCCAGCCACAGGCCCCCGAACAAAAACCACGGCCCTTTTCCCTGGCAAACAAAACTAACCCACCCCGCTTCTGGCTGGCAGATTGCAGGAGCCACTTGACTCTATCAAACCAGCCTGACTCGACACTGGTGCCACCTTTCATCTGGGAACCATCCTGCGTATTGTGGATTTTCAGGAGCCAGCCGGCCACTCCCAGCCACAGGCCCCCGAACACAAACCACGGCCCTTTTCCCTGGCAAAGAAAACTCACCCGCCCTGCTTCTGGCTGGCAGATTGCAGGAGCCACTTCCCTCTATGAAACCAGCCCGACTCGGCACTGGTGCCACCTTTCATCTGGGAACCATCCTGCGTATCGTGGATTTTCAGGAGCCAGCCGGCCACTCCCAGCCACAGGCCCCCAAACACAAACTACGGCCCTTTTCTCTGGAAGTAAAACTTACCTGTCCGTCATCTGGCTGGCAGATTGCAGGAGCCACTTGCCTCTATCAAACCAGCCCGACTCGGCACTGGTGCCACCCCTCATCTGGGAACCATCCTGCGTATCGTGGATTTTCAGGAGCCAGCCGGCCACTCCCAGCCACAGGCCCGCGAACACAAACCACGGCCCTTTTCCCTGGCAAACAAAACTAACCCACCCCGCTTCTGGCTGGCAGATTGCAGGAGCCACTTGACTCTATCAAACCAGCCTGACTCGACACTGGTGCCACCTTGGGTCTGGGAGCCATCCAGCGTATTGTGGATTTTCAGGGGCCAGCTGGCCACTCCCAGCCACAAGTCCCCAAAAAGAATCTACGGCCCTTTTCCCTGGAAGTAAAACTGACCTGCCCATCATCTGGCTGGCACATTGCAGCAGCCACTTCGTAATATCAAACCTGCCCGACATGGCACTGGTGCCACCTTTCATCTGGGAACCATCCAGCGTATCGTGGATTTTCAGGACCCAGCCCGCCACTCTCAGCCACAGGCCCCCGAACACAAACCACGGCCCCTTTCCCTGGCAAACAAAACTGACCCGCCCCGTTTCTGGCTGGCAGATTGCAGGAGCCACTTGCCTCTATCAAACCAGCCCGACTCGGCACTGGTGCCACCTTTCATCTGGGAACCATCCTGCGTATCATGGATTTTCAGGAGCCAGCCGGCCACTCCCAGGCACAGGTCCCCAAACAAATACTACGGTCCTTTTCCCTGGAAGTAAAACTGACCTGCCCGTCATCTGGCTGGCAGATTGCAGGAGCCACTTGCCTCTATCAATCCAGCCCGACTCGGCACTGGTGCCACATTTCATCTTGGAACCATCCTGCGTATCGTGGATTTTCAGGAGCCAGCCGGCCACTCCCAGCCACAGGCCCCCGAACACAAACCACGGCCCTTTTCCCTGGAAGTAAAACTGACCTGATCGTCATCTGGCTGGCAGATAGCAGGAGCCACTTGACTCTATCAAACCAGCCCGACTTGGCACTGGTGCTGAGACAGAGTAATCCATCCTGAACTAGGTGAAGTGTCTAGGAGAGGTGAAGGGTCTGTGGAGCTAAAGCTGAAGGAGAGGCCGCATTCCAGAGACAGCAAGGAGACAGAGAAAGAAAAACAGAAAACCGCGAGGTCAATCTGCCCCCGACATAGGAATTCCTTCGATATAGAAGAATTAGTGCTAAATGTCGCGTGGAATGAATATGTATGAACTTAATTTGAAACTGTATGCATATGCATTTGGAAGGGGGGATAAAAGGGGACTCGGAGTCTCCAGGGGCACGCACGCCTTTTGGGAGGCCTGCGTCCGACGCGCGTCGTAATAAACGCATACCGGTCTTTACAACTTTTACATGTTGTGAGGTTTCTTCCTTTCTCCGCAACTCATTCTGGCGAGCCAGCCAGGAGATTCAGGAGATATTTTCCGTCTCCATCTCTGTCCCCGCAGGGGCAGGGGGGGACCGACGGACTCCTAGGCGCACCCCAGGATTTTCCTGGAGGAAGTTCCGCTCGCCTCGACTTGCCTCCTGCCGGGACAGACAAGAACCTGCTGGCCGCGGAGAAGGACACGGTATGTACTAGGGGCCCCTGGGGGGGGGGAGGGAAGAACAAGGAAAGAACAAGGGAATTAACGACCCAGAGACGTCTGGGGATCAGCCGATAGAGCGGCCGTATTAGAGACTGGGTTCGTTCCATCGTCGTCCTGATAGAGCAGGACAGCCAGCGGCTCCGGGGTAAGCTAGCTGCAGCTGATAGAGCGGCTGTATTAGAGACGGGGTTCGTCCCCTCGTCGTCCTGATAGAGCAGGACTGCCAGCGGCTATGGGTGTAAGCCGGGTGAACCCGTGTATGCGTGTATTAGAATTCAGATTCTGATAGGGCAGAGCTGAATTCGCGTATGTTTCTTCTGTTTGTGCGTGTGTGAGTGGTGTCCGGACACTGTGTTGCTGTGTGTTGCATTGTGTGATCAGCGCGCTGTATTTGTAAGTTGTGTAAGTGTATAAAGTGTATGATATATAGAGAGCAGGCTGTGCGGGGGGGCGAAAGTTCTGCCCGCCGCTTGAGAGGCTGAGTAAACACCGGCCGAAGCAGGCTGTGCGGGGGCGGGGAGCACCCGACGGAGAAAACAGAGAGAACTGTGAAAAGCGTGCGCGAGGGCGTTTTTTGAGTAAAAGTGGTAAATTGTGGTGTAGGTTGTGCGTGCTTTCACCGTGGCTAGACGAACCCGAGGGGTTCCTCTGCCTCAGTGGTTTGGACTCGACCCTTGGGAGTTCGTGAATCCGGTGAATTTTTGGATAAATAGAGGAGACAAACGAGTTCACTTAGAGGGACTCTACCGGACTTCAGCTGGCATTCTTGTAAGTCTGGACTGGGAACAGCCTGCCGTAGAAAATTTAGAGCTCCCTGTAATAAATGGAATAGCTTGCTTTTGCGGGAAATTTCGAGTAACCTTTGGCGCATCAAGAGGCTGGCACGCTGCGTGGGTATTATTACAGTGCGTAGTTTGTGGGAAACGCTGGTATTGTTGTTCTAGCAGGCGACGGGGCACGTGCCCCAGGTGTAAACGAGAGGTTCCTGATCAAGCTGATTCAGAGCCTAAGATCTTAAAACTTGTGTGTGGGAAATCACATCTGGTACCTGCCACTTGGGGTGTGTGGGAGGAGGACTGGGAAGCTACTGTGAAGTCCTGTGAAAAGAGGTTTGGGTGGAAGCGGGACAGAGCAAGAAGGAGATAATGGGAACTAACCAGAGTAAGGAAGTTCCGCAGGCCAGCCCCTTAGGGTGCATCTTGGCCCACTGGAAGGAAATCACTAGCCGGGGGGCTCTGAGAATAAAAAGGATCTAATCCAGTATTGCACACGCTGGTGGCCCTTATATAGGCTAGAGGACGGGGCAAGGTGGCCACCCACTGGAACCCTGGACTATAATACTTTACTGCAGTTGATGTTGTTTCTAAGACGGGAGGGTAAATGGAATGAGGTCTTGTATGCTGATATGTTTTTTGTTTTAAGAAACCACCAAGAGTGGCAGAGGGACTGTGGGATTAAGGCACCCTCAGACCCACTGGTCTTGGCCCTTGAAAGGGATAACAAGGCAAAGAGAGGGCAAATCAAACGCTGCTGTTCAGCATGCAGTATAGGACAACGGTGTATGAGATCAGATAAGGTCTATTGTTCTGAGGAGCAAGAACGGGACACATTTGAGTGGGTGAAACATCCTCCAGCTCCTCCCGAAGGGGGATGGTTAGGGAAGTCGAGGCTGATGCTGAGGATGAGGAGGAAGGAAGCCTCCCCAAAAGGGAGGAGGAGGACTCAGGTGGGGAAGGCACATCTACTAGATCCCACCCCACCCGTGGGAGTCCAATTGCATCTAGGACTAGGAGGCAAGTAGTGCTACAGGCCCCTCTGCGACAGGCAGTGGGGCCAGAAGGGGGTAGATTAATGATTAAAGTGCCATTTACCACCCTTGATTTAGAAGCATGGGAAAGGGTTGCGAGGAATTACCGTGTTGACCCGATACTCACTGCCAAACGCCTAAGGTATGTTATCAAACAGCACAACCCAGACTGGGCTGAAATCCAGCTACTACTGGATGCTTTCACTGAGACAGAGAAGCAGCTGATCTTAAAGACAGCTGGGAATTTGGCGGAGGATTACTGTAAAGCCACCCAGCTGGATGTAAAACAACATTTCCCCCTCCAAGACCCAGAATGGGACCCTAATGTGTCGGCAGAGGTAAAGAAATTAACAGAGTATCAAGAGTGGATAGTAACAGGGGTGGAAAGAGCTATTCCAAAAACCATAAACTGGTCTGCCTTATATTCACTTAAGCAGGGACCTTCTGAGACTCCATCTGAATTTCTAGAGCGTTTAAGGGATACCATGCGTCGTCATACATCATTAGATCCGGAGTCTGAGATAGGGATAAACCAACTAGTTAATTCACTTTTGGGGCAGTCTGCTGGAGATATCAGACGTAAACTTCAGAAGATTCGGGGAGCAGACGCGAGAAATCTTGAAGCCTTGTTAGAAGAGGCCTGGAGAGTATTTAGTAACCGGGAGGAAGGATATAAACGGGAATGAAAAGGTTGGTGGCGGTGGTACAGGAGGAAAGGCAGAGGAGACACAACCAGGGCCCACCGAGACAAGGACCACCTCGGTTGGGCAGGGACCAGTGTGCAATCTGCAAAAGAATTGGTCACTGGAAAGACCAATGCCCAGAACGAAGAAGGAGTGACCAACAGATGGCTGCACACGTACAAAACAACTGAGGAGGACCGGGGATCCTGCCCCAGCGGATCCACTGGTTATAACAATGAGGCTGGGGGAAGAAGGGAAATGGGTAGAATTTTTAGTTGACACAGGAGCTACATATTCAGTCCTAAATAAAGCCTTAGTGCCTGTGGAAAATGATTATGTTGTAGTACAGGGGGCAACTGGCCAGTCTGAAAGGACATATTTTTGCAAACCTTTGAAGTACAAATTGGGAAAACAATGGGGTATTCATAAGTTCTTATACATGCCTAATTCACCAAGAGCACTCTTGGGGAGAGATTTATTGGAACAATTACAAGCCACCATCATATTCAAAAATGGGGAAATTACTCTGGAGGTGAATGATCAAAAGTACATAGAGGCACTAAGTTTAACTCTGACTGCTACTGGCATTAAGGAAGAAATTGATGAGGAAATATTAAGTCAGGTATTTCCCGGGGTGTGGGCCTCTAATGTGCCAGGAAGGGCAAAAAATGCCTCTCCCATAGTAATCAAACTCAAGGAGGGAGCGCAGCCAGTGAGAATCAAGCAGTACCCCTAAGGAAAGAGGACAGGGAGGGAATCAGCTCAATAATCGAAAATTTTCTGCAACTAGGATTGCTGAAGGAATGCCAATCTGATTTTAATACTCCCATCCTGCCTGTTCGAAAATCTGATGGGACATACCGGATAGTACAGGATTTAAGGGCTATCAATAAAATAACAGAAGATCTGTATCCGGTTGTAGCCAATCCATACACTTTATTAACTTGCTTAACACCTGAGCTAACCTGGTTCACTGTTCTAGATTTAAAGGATGCCTTCTTTTGCCTCCCCATCCATGAAGCCAGCCAAAAATTCTTTGCATTTGAATGGGAAAGCCCTAAAAGTGGGCGCAAAACCCAGCTCACATGGACCAGACTACCACAAGGTTGGAAAAATTCCCCCACCCTGTTCGGGGAACAACTTGCAAAGGATCTGGAATCCTGGGAAGCCCCACAGAAAGAAGGGAGGCTTTTGCAGTATGTTGATGACCTTCTACTGGCCACTCAGACAAGGGAAGCATGTGTGGCCTGGACGGTAAGCCTTTTGAATTTCCTAGGACTCCAAGGATACAGAGTATCCAAGAAAAAGGCACAGATAGTGAAACAGAAAGTAGTCTACCTGGGGTACGAGGTGAGTACTGGGCAACGGACTTTAGGGCAGGCTCGCAAGGAAGCCATATGCCAAACCCCAAAACCCCAGACCATAAAGGAACTCCGAACGTTCCTAGGCATGGCAGGGTGGTGCCGGCTGTGGGTCTATAATTATGGACTACTCGTCAGACCCCTCTATGCTCTTATTGCCAATGGAAACAGAGATCTCCAGTGGACGAAAGAAGCAACACGGGCCTTTCACCAGCTAAAGGATGCCCTCATGTCAGCTCCAGCTTTGGGACTTCCAGATGTGAGTAAACCATTTTTCCTATTTTCCCATGAGAAGCAGGGAATTGCCCTGGGAATACTGGCTCAAGACTTGGGTCCATACCGAAGGG
>NW_026994039.1:0-8533 GCF_028769735.1 Zonotrichia leucophrys gambelii
GAATCTGAAAAAAGTTGGACAAGAGTCACATGTTGCAGGACAACTTAAGGCTCCAAGATGTGTGTATCTACAAACCCCCATGGGCCAACTACACCCCACATTACACATTCCAAGTCCCCGGGCCCTCTCCTATGCACAGGTAGGGCAGGGCAGAGCAGCCCGGCAAAATGTTGTGCCCACCGGACACAGGACAGGACAGGACAGCCCCCGGGGGAAACAAACAGACAGAAAACCTTGGAAGGAAAAGGCTGCAAGGATGAGAAAAGCAAAAGGAGATAAAGAGTTAAAAATGACGGTGAGTGATGGGCTCAGGAAACATGCAGGAAGAAGTGCTAACTAAATGATTTTCCAAGAACATAAAGATGGATGCCTAGGAATCCTATGGTCAGAATCCTTGCCTCCCCTACTTCTTTAAACCCCTAATCACCATAATGGATCCAGGTGGGGCAAGCTGTCCGTACAGTAGAACAAAGTGAAAGACATTGACTGGATGCTTCAAAAGAAAAGAACTTTTGATGGGGAGCTCAGCAGGATCAGAATGTCTCTGGCCTGGGGGGCCAGGCAAGGAATGCAGAGATCAAGATGTAACAATGATGCCAAGGTTTCTGAAGGCCCTCAAAGTGTAAGGGAAAAGACAGGAGATACCAAACAAACAATAATGCCCAAAAAGAAAAGTGACACCAGACACCCGGGCTGCTCTGCCCCGAACCTCAGCATGTGATCAAAAGTGAGATTGGCTTTCAGGGGCCTAAGGGGCACTTCATGGAAACCCCCCACCGCCAAATTGGACTCAAAAACCCCCCAGTAATTCCCCAAACCAGCACCTGCCTTCATCCCCCCTTTTGGGTCATAGCCCCCTTTTATTTTTATCTCTCAGGGTATCGGGGGATGAGGTCCATGTCAGGTGCAAAAAAAAAAGGCCACCTCGTCAGCTGGAAGGTCCTGCTGCCACCGGGCTGGTGTCACTCACACAGCTGTAGTAAAGAAAACCAAACATCAGTGCCTGATCCTGGCAGCCTAGTGCCCAAAACCCCACCCTTCTGCTACTCACCGTGCTCCTAGAAAGGCACAGCTACTCGGGCCACACACTCATCGGGCAGGCTCAGAGACCGAGGCCGTCGTCACAGGAGACACCTGGTTAAGAACAGATGAAATGATTTCCCAGGGCTGAAACATGAACAAACCCACGCTCCTGCTCCCTATTTCCCCAACTCACAACAACATCGTGGCAGTTGCCGAAGGCCACACAGATGACACCATTAAGTAGAAAATTCAGGGCTTCATCACCAGGTCCTGCAATATATCCACAGGGCTCACATGAGCCGGAAACCCAGTGCATCGGGCGGGTGGTTACAGAGGCCTAGCATGCTCCGAGTGGATTGCCTAAAGGGTAAAAACAGGAATGGAAACTTAGAGCTGCAGCACACATTGAGAGCTGAGCAGTAACAAGTACTTCTCTGCACTGCTCACCTTGACTGCTGGTAGCCAGATTTATTTCCTAAAACAAAAGAAAAAGACCAGTGCTGTAATAAAGTCACCAGAACGCTTCTGCTGCAGAGAAAAATGATGCCTCACCTGCTCGGGGGAATCTCGTCACCCAGGATGGGGCCCTCTGACAGAGATTTTATCCATCTGAATCTGAAAAAAAAGTTAGGACAAGAGTCACACTGTTGCAGGATAACTTAAGAGCTCCAGAGATCCCGTATCCATCTACAAATCCCATCCGGAGTCCACCTGCACCCCACATTACACATTCCAAGTCCCCGGGCCCTCTCCTATCGCACCAGGCTATGCGGCAGGGAGGGGAGCCCGGCCAAATGTGTGCTAAACCCCCGTGCAAGGACAGGCTGAAAAACGGGGCAAAACCCAAAGACAGAAACCTAGCCAGGAAAAGGCTGCAAGGATGAGGAATCCCAAAAGGAGATGACCCACCTGAGCCCAATGGTGAGCTATGAGGCTCAGGAACACTGGGGAGAAGATGAAATACTGTTTTTGGAATCAATCATTCAAAGATGGATGCAGGAATCCTTGGTAGAATCCTCTGCTGCCCCCAATTTTAACCCCTAATCCCCATAATGGATCCAGGTGGGGCAGCTGTCGTACAGTCAGAACAAAAAATCTGAGGGGATGCTTCCAAAGAGAGAGAGAGTTGTGCCTGTCGAGTCCCGAGTCAAAAGTTCTATGGCCGGGTGCCGGGCCCCAAGGATGCAGAGACCCAAAGATGTAAATAATGAAAGGTTTTACAGGCCCTCAATGTGCTAAGGTAAAAGACGGAGATACACAAAACAAAAAAATAATGCACAGCAGACAAGTAAACCCCAGACACCCGGGATGTTCCCCTGAAACCTAGCACTGTGATCAAAGGTGAGATTGGCTTTCATGGGGCGAAGGGGCACTTCATGGACCCCCCCCCACCGCCAAATGGATCAAAAACCCCTCCCAGAAATTCCCAAAACCAGCCCCTGCCTTATCCCCTTGTGGGTATAGCCTTCTATTACTCTCAGAATTGGGGATGCCGGTCCTTGCGGTGCAAAAAAAAGGCCACCTCGTAGCTGGGAAGGTCCGTGTCCACCGGGCCGGTGTCCTCAGACGTAGATTAAAGAAAACCAAACATCAGTGCCTGATCTTGGCACCCCATCGGCCAAAACCCCACCAGTTGTATCCCCCTGCTCCTGGGGAAGGCCCGGCACTGTATTGCCCCTTGCCATGGATGCAATGCATTGCCCCTGAAAGAAAGTTAGAACACGTGTCAACACCACCAGGATAATCACAAGTGCAAACCACCTTAGGTCATTAGGAATAGCATCTAGAGCCAAGTACGCCCCATTAAAAATTTACACTCCCAGGGCTTGTCCCATTGCAGTGGGGCGGCGGGGGCAGAACAGCTCCGGCCCCCGTATGTGTGCAGAACCCGTGAAAAGAACTGAAAAACGGGGGGACATCAAACAACACATCATGCTTGTGGTGAGGGCCTCGAGGGAAGAGGCAAAAGGGACCCAAAGCACCTAGGGAAACAGGACCCCGGGAAAAACCCACGACAAAACAGGTTGTTCTGCACTGCCCCCTGAAAGTGCCATCAAAGTGAGCCTCCTCCTTAGCTGTCCTAAAACCCCCTTGTGAAGAAGATTGCTTTCCCCTAGCTAACTTGTAAATCTGTCCATTTAATCCAATCTTTACCCCCCATCCCCAAGTCCCGGCCCCCTTATCTTTGGATGATCAGCAGTGAGGGAACCAGGTGGCATGAATGAGTCTGCCTCGGTTGGCCCTGTGTGACCCGATAGCCTTTGGTCAACTACAAGGGGGAAAAAAAAAAAAATCCCCAAAAATAAATCGAGTTGGGGGCCAAATCCCAGCAAGGGAAAATACTTGTGCTCTCCTGAGTGGCCTGGCTTTTCAGGCTCAAGTTATCCTGATCCAAGGCTGTGGCTTCTATTCAAGTGGCACCCCGAATTTGGAAAAAGCAAAATTAAATGGCATTTCCCGGGGTGCAGGGTGATCTTGGAGGGAGAATGAGAATGTCTTGCTTGTTTCTGAAAAACCTGTAGTGGGGGTGCCCCCAAATAAACCCCTTTTCACCCTGCGCCCTTCAAGCCCCCCTCAAGAATCCCAATGGATTCCTGTCACCCCCCCTTGTCCTACTCACAATCTCAAGTCACTGAAGCCTTATCTCCATATTTTGGCACTGGGAAGATGCCCCTTGTCACAGAAGTAATTGTGAAAAAAGTAATGTAATTGAACCACCTGGAATCTCTGAAAGCTGCACTCCTCCAATAAAAAAATAAAAAACCAAATGAAAAACAAACCAGAAAACCAAATGCGTTCATCACCCCTAAAACAAAACAAAAACAAAACTTAAATACTCCCTGTATTTCGTAGTTTTTCTTCACAGTATTTTCCAAGCCTCTGTTGCTTTAAATGCCCAGGAACACCTGCTTGCTGGAAACAAGCTGAGATGAGCTGAAAAAAGCCTTCACTGAAATGATAAGAGAGCTTTACCCCAGTATCCCAGGGGGGGAATGAAGCCCCGAAGGCGGGGTTAATATACCCTGATGGTGCCCGCCTTCTTTCCCATGATTTCCTGGGGAAAAGGGGGGGGGACTAATCCCCCGGGGTATAAAATCCCTCAAGGAGATGCAGCAGTTTGGCTCTTTTGATGGATTCAAGGGGAGTAACGGGTTTGTTATAGAAGAAAAATTTCAGAGAAACAAAGTGGTTGCCTTTTCCTAAAAGACTCTTGCAGCAGGTGAAGAAAAAAAACTGGTAAGGGCATAAAACTTTGTGTTAGGTTACGTTAGGTGCATAAATTGGGTAATTTGTGAACCTTACATGATTATTCTTTGGTGGTTGCTAGGTAAACATCAAGTATGAAGTAGGATGAAGAAGAGTGTAATGACATGAATTGCCTAAGTTCGGGGGGTTAATTAGGCCTATTAATTAGAAAGGAAAAATGAGAAAAAAACCCCCTCGGCGGCTTCGTGTTAAATGCACGCCGTCTCGTTCTTGTCTAGATAGTGGGCCAAAGGACAGAAGGGAAGTGGCCAGCAATGAATATTTAAATTCTAAAAATGCTGAAAAAAAACAAGTTCCTTCAGGGCCTTGTAAAAAATCGAAATCGGGGAGTTATCTCTGCTGAAACTGATAAAATGGCAAATAAATCAATTCTACCCTATAATTTATTCTCCAAAAATACTGGGAAAAAAGGGTTCTCCTCAATTTAAATCCCTCCAGCAATGAAAAAACAGATTTTTTGCCGTTAATAAAAACCCTTAACAACAAGGGACAGCTGGGGAAGGTTTTCAGGAGGTGCTTAAGACTCACAAAGCAACCTGACTTTACAGTGGTGGCGGCTTGTGTCTGGGAGACATCTGGCTCGATGCACAATTTTCAGCAAGCGGCTGCCCGCTCTGGGCCATAGACTTCTAAACACCGGTGCTGGCCCTTTTCCCTGACAAAGAAAACTAACTAGCCTGGGTTCAAAAAGGTAGTTTGCAAGGGGCACTTGTCACCACCAAATTACCTTGAGTTATCACTGCTGCCAGCTTGGACCTGGAAGGGATGTTTCACAAAATAGAATTTCAGCAGGCAGGACACCGCTCTGGGCTATGGCCCGTGAACACAAACACCGGCCCTTTTCCCTGGCGAGCAAAACTCACCGGCCCGGATTCGCAGGAGGCGCTTGGCAATGACCACGCAGCCGGATTTTGCAGTGGTACCGGTGCGGGCTTTAGAGGCATGCTATGCGGTGCAAAATATGAGGAGCCGGCCGAGCTGGTGGCGCCTGAGCCCTTAACAAAAATGCCAGCCCTTTTCCTAGGTAAACAAAAGTAACTGGTCCAGGTTCCTGGTGTCCCTTTGCAGAAGACACTTGATACTGTTAATGCAGCCTGAGTGTTCACTGGCGCTAGCTTGGGTCTGCAAGGCATCTGGTGCAATGCAGAATTTTAGCAGCCGGACGGCTGCTCCGGGCCACAGGCCCCCAAACACGAAAGCCGGCTCTTTGCCCTGGAAAGAAAATGCAAGAGACTAGGTTCCTGATGGTAAATAGCAATAGTACCTTAGGACGCTCAAACCAGCCTGACCTGCAAGTTCTGCCAGCTTAGGACCAGGAGGCATCCTGTGCAATAAGGAATTTCAACAGACAGCGGGACGCTCCGGCCTGAGGCACCTGAAAAAAAATGCTGACCCGTCGCCCTGGGAAACAACACTCAACAGCGCAGGGTCCTAATGGCAGATTCCAGGAGATGCTGGGCGGTGTCAAAGCAGCCGGACTTTGGAGTGGTAGCGGCTAGGATCCGGGAGGCGTCCCACAAAATATGGAACTTCAATAGCCAGGCGGAGGCTCTGGGCGCCAGGCTCCCAAACAAAAAGGCCAGCCCTTGCCCAGAAGAAGAAAAGTCCCCAGCCCAGATATCTGGTGGCAGTTTGAAGGAGGCACTTGGCATTATGATAGCGGCTGACAGTGTGCTGGTGGCACCTGGGCTCTGTGAGGTCTGCTGTGCAATGGGAATTACAGGAAGCAGTCGGCTGCTCCAGGCCTTTCCAAACCCTGAAACAAACACTGACCCTTTTCCCAGGTAAGCAAAACTCAGCAGCCCAGGTTCGTGTGCCAGATTGATGGAGGCGCTTGGGACTCTCAAACGAGCTGGACTCGGCACAGATTGCAGCGTAGGTCCAGGAGGCATCCTGCGCAATGCAGACATTGAGTAGACAGCCGGTGACTCCGGGCCACAGGCCCCTGAACACTAGTGCTGACCCTTTTCCCAGGTAAGCAAACCTCAGCAGCCCAGGTTGGTGTGGCAGATTGCTGCAGGCGCTTGGGACTCTGAAACCAGCCTGATTTTGTGGTGGTAGCAACTTTGGTCCGGGAGGCATCCTGCACAACGCAGAACATCAGGTGGCAGACGGCCGGTCACTCAGGGCCACAGGCCCCTGAACACTAATGCTGACCCTTTTCCCAGGTAAGCAAAACTCAGCAGCCCAGGTCCTTGTGGCAGATGGCAGGAGACACGTGCCGAGGCCAAATGGCTGGAGTTGGAACTGGTGCCAGCTTGGGTCTGCACGGCGCATTTGGCAATGCAGCATTTCAGCAGGCAGCCCCCGGGGGCCCTTTTAAAGGGGCCCGGGCAGGGAGAAATGCCCCCTCTACAAAGGAAGGGAACCCACCCGCTAGTTTTCCCGATGGCGGGGTTTTTTTCAGGGATTTTTGACCCCCTTTTTAAAACCCGCCGGGGCCTTTCGGGGGGGAGCTTGGTCCCCCAGGCATCCTGGGGGCAATGGGAATTTTAGGGCAGCCCCGGGGGCTCCCGGGCCCCAAAGGCCCCCCAAAATAAAAGCTGACCCTTTTCCCCCCTAAGCAAACCCAGCACAAGGTTCATTTGGGAGATTTGGAGGAGGCCTTTGGGGGAAAAAAGTGATTTTTTGGTGGGCACTTTGGTCCGGGGGGGCTGCCAAGAGCATCAGGCCCGGCACGGCACTAGGGGCCCGGGCCCTTAAAACAATTCGCCCTTTCCCGGAAGCAAAAATCCAGAGGTTCGGGGGCCCGGTGTGGAGGGCTGGACCCCTTTAAAAAGCTACTGGCCCGTTTGCAGCTTGGGCCAAAGGGGAAACCCGCGCAATGGGACATTTAGCGACGCCGGTCCTCCGGGCACAGGGCCCTGAACCCTATGCTGACCCTTTTCCCGTAACAAAACCCCAGCAGCCAGGGTTGTGGGCAGATTGTGGAGGCGTTGGGACCTAAACAGCTGACCGGGATTGCAATGGTCGGGGGGGCTCCTGACAACGCAGAACACAGGTCCCGACGCCCTTTCAGCAGGCAGCCGGCCTAAAAGCCCCGGGGCCCCTGAAAAACCCCAAACGCCCTTTTCAAGTAAATGTAAAAATCACCAGCTCAGGTTTCTGATGGGAGGGTGTCAGGCATTTCGATTTTCCAAACAGCCACTTTGCGTGGTGGCAGCTTGCGTCAGGGGCATCCTCGCAAGGGGATTTCAAGGCAGCCGGTCACTCCACGCCACAGGGGCCCCCCAAAATTTTGCTACCCTTTTTTCCCCGGTACAAAAATTTGCAGCCCAGGTTTTGAGATTGGGAGGCGCGGGAAATTAAACAGCGGATGGCCGTGACTGGCCGGAGGCATTTTCCAAGCGGGGTTTTGCAGACGCCGGACTCCGGGCCACAGGCCCCGAACACAGTGCTGACCCTTTTTCCCGGTAAGCAAAACCCGCACCCAGGTCTTTTGGGGAATCAGGGCACTGGAACCCCAAAGGCTGGAGTTTGGAAATGGTCCAGCTTGGGGTTCCGGGTATTTGGCAATGCAGAAAAATTTTAGAAGGGAGCCGGGGCCCCTAAGGGCCCCGGGCACGGAAGAAATGCCCCCCTCTACACAAGGAAGTGTAAACACCCGCTCAGTTTCCTGATGCAGGTTCTGCAGCATTTGTGACTCTTAAACCTGCCGGAGGTGCGGTGGTGGCAGCTTGGATCCACGAGGCATCCTGTGCAATGCAGAATTCAGCAGCGCCGGTACCAGGCCAAGGCCCCCGAACATATTGACCCTTTTCCAGGTAAACAACCCAGCAGCCCCGGTTCGGTGAGATTGATGGAGGGTGGGGGTCTAAACGGCTGGACTCGGCACAGATTGCAGCGTAGGTCCCGGGGGAATCCCGCGAATGCGGACTTCAGCAGCCGGGCACTCCGGGGCCCCAGCCTGAAAAACTAGTGCTGACCCTTTTTCCCCGGGAACAAACCCCAGCAGCCCCGGGGGGTGGGAGATTGCGCGGGCTTGGGATCTGAAACCAGCCCCCCATTTTTTGGTGATAGCAATTTGGCCGGAGGGATCCTGCAAACGCGAAAAACAGGTGGGGAGGCCGGGCATCCGGGCCCCAAAGGCCCTGAAACAAAGCGACCCTTTTCCAGGTAAACAAAAACCAGCCACCAGGGTTTATGTGGCAAGGCGGGGGAAAAACCGGGGGAGGCCAAATGTGGGGTTGGAACTGGCCAGTTGGGTCGCACGGCGTATTTGGCAAAGCAGAAAATTTCCCGG
>NW_026994040.1:0-8525 GCF_028769735.1 Zonotrichia leucophrys gambelii
TAATATATTCTGCTTATTCCTATTATTTATATTTATTTATATGTTGTGGTTTTATAAATATCTTTCTATACTGATTGTATATTTCTATTTTTAAAATTACATTTCTATCATGCTTTTATTATTTAAAATAAAAATCCCATCCTAACTAAATAAATAGAGAAAAGCTCTATTCTTCTAAACTATATTGAAATATTTTTATATTTATAGCTTGCATGATTACATTCACATTTATATTTATAGTTTATATTTAAGCATTATATTAATCATGATATGTATCCTATTCAAATAATAGAGATAAATTATTTCTTAAATTATGTACCATATCTACTGCTACAACTTATTTTTTCTTATATTTTAATTGTTATATTAATATTTAGCTATTTATGATCTATTTCAATACTTAGATTTCTATCTTTATATTATTTGTATTTGTAATTTTTATACTAAAACCCCTGCTTTTGCCAAATAAAAAACAAAACCCCCCTTTATTTTAAACTACTTTAAAAAACTTATATTTATGTTTATCATATCTATCATTTGTTATATATTACACCATATTCATATACTATGTTTATATCTATTTTATATCTATTTCCTATAATACACTATAATAAGACATATACAGTATTACTTGTATTATGGCTCGTATTGATTTATGTTATTTTATATTTTAAATAATTTAACAATTCTTTATATATCTGCATATATTTGAAACACATTACTATATTTATACTTTGGTTGCGATTTTTTCTGGGTATTTTCTGGGTCTTTTCTTGCCCTTCTTGGAATTTTTTTTCTGGGCTTCTTCTTGCCCATCTTGGGGCTTTTTCTACTTTTTTTTTTCTTGTTTTTTTTCTTGCCCATCTTGGGGTTTTTTTCTGGGTTTTTTCTTGCTCATCTTCGTCTCTTTTTCTGGGTTTTAAGCCAACATAGGTACATACCATGTCAGTACATACAATATAACCCGGCTGGGGATTTTTTATTCTTAATTTAACAATGAGTTGCAAAACCTGAAAAGCAAAAGTCATATACACAGGGTTAAATCCAGTCAGCATGTGCCCACACATGCAGAGACGAGCAGACACAGACAGACACAGCCACGTGCTCTCACACACACTGACACACTCTTGCCACTTACACGCTCACTGCGGCCCTTACCTGAGACGCTGAAGAACGTGCTGTGACACATCTTCTGGCTGCTGCTCCCTCACGTCAAATGGTAGATTCAAATGGCAGATTCTGGGGAAATCGGTATCCTCGGGGACCTGTGAGACAATAGGAAGGGGTCAACGAGTGGCTATCTGACAGCTAGGACTTGTCCCCGCACTGGACCGATAAACTTTCTACCCAAAATCTCACAAAAGACAGATGAACAGTAAAGTTTTTATATCTGTTCTACCTAACTGTGACTACGTGCCAGGGCAGGGCAGCTCTGATCATAAGTGGTACAACCTAAGGACACACAATATAAGCCAACGCATACAGTGCAAGCGTACATAGAGTGTAATTACACACAATATAAGGCAACACATTGACATACAGTGTAAGTACAGACAATATAAGGTGATGCACTTACATACAGTGTAAGTGCACACAGCATAAGCCAACACAGGTACATACAGTATAGACCAGCACAGGTACATGCAATGTACGTACATACAGTATAATCCAACACAGGTACATACAATATAAACAACATAACTACATGCAATGTAAGTACATACAGTATAAGCCAGCATAGGTACATACAATAAAGGTAGGTACAATATAAGCCAACATGGGTGCAATATAAAGCAGGACTTGAGATAACTCTCTGGAAGAATTATGCTTGAGCCCTGTACCCTTGACAAGATGGAACCTACAGAACTACTGCTGTCACCTGAGGAGGTGCATCAGAAAGAAAGGACAAAAGTCCAAGTGCTGCAGGATAACTTAAGAGCTCCAGATGTCCTGTGTCCATCTACAAATCCCATCTAGAGTCCACCTGCACCCCACATTACACATTCCAAGTCCCCGGGCCCTCTCCTATCGCACCAGGCTATGCGGCAGGGCAGAGCAGCCCCGGCACAAATGTGTGCTGACACCCGTGACACAGGACAGACAGGACAGGACACACAACGGGGACACAACAGGAACAGAAATCCCTTGGCAAGGAAAATGGCTGCAAGGACTGAGAGCATGCAAAAGGAGAGGACCGAGCTGAGACTGATGGTGAGCTAATGAGGCTCAGAGAACCTGGAGGAAGAAGATGCCAACGAAATTATATATTCCAAGAAATGCCAAGATGGATGCCTGAGAATCCTATGGTCAGAATCCTCTACCTGTCCTGACATGTGTTAAAGTCCAACTCCTCCACAATGGATCCAGGTGGGGCATAGCTGTCCATACAGCTCAGAACAAGACCTGAAAAGACATCTGCCGGGATGCTTCCAAAGGCAGGAGAGTCTGATGCCTGTCTGAGCTCCCGAGTCAAAAGTTCTATAGCCTGGGTGCCAGGCCAAGGAATGCAGAGATCACAGATGCTAACAATGATGCCAAGGTTTCTGACAGGCCCCTCAATGTGCTAAGGTAAAAGACAGGAGATACACAAACAACACATAATGCACAGCAGACAAGTGACACCAGACACACCGGGACTGCTCTGCCCTGAACACCTCAGCACTGAGATCAAAAGTGAGACTTGGCTTTCATGGGGCCTAAGGGGCCACTTCATGAACACCCCCCACCTCCAAGGAGACTCAAAAACCCCTCCCAGTAATTCCCAAACCAGCACCCTGCCTTCATCCCCTCTGTGGGTCATAGCCCTCTACTTATCTCTCAGACATCTGGGGATGCCGGTCCCTTCATCTCCTGGGACACTGGGACCCATCACTCCCACAGCCAGGCTGCTCCCAGCCCCAGCAGCTCCTGCAGTGCTCTGACAGGGCGCACACCCAAGCGACTGTCCCCTTACACACCCAGACCAGGAGAGATGAATAAAGTTACACCACAAACCTCTGGAGGACAGCAGAACTTCATTGTGAAACCCTCTCACAACGAGGAGAAAAAAAATATCAGGGTTTGACACAGGTTCTGTTGCAAACTACAAGAGAGACTTTGAAACAGTAACGACATCACCAGCAAAAATCTGGTAGCAGGAGCTGAAAAGCAAAGAGCTGGTGTAAATTGCTGTTAATTTTACATGCACTATCATCAAAAATAGGACAAAATTCACAAGGAACTTCCTTCCCCATGACCAATACAGAGGATTTAGTTTGTCTGTATTAGATGTGCTGGAGAGGAAAAGAAATCTGTAAGAAAGTAGGTGCTGTGACTGATCAATTTGTCAAAGTCAAACCACACAGATTTTTTCAAAACCATAAAAGGATTATTCATGTCATGATCTAATGACTTTTAAAGAGATGGAGAGTCCTCATACAGCCAAAGATAACATGCTGCAATTAAATGCTTTTACCATTTGTTTTCTAATGGAAAACTAGCACTAATTCCCCTTTTCTGCTTTAAGATATTCTGTTGGTTTTTATTCAGGTAATAAATTCATCCTCCAAACTGAGTAAAAAAAGGACACTTCGTTATTTCTCTGGATTTCTTCTGTGTTTTAATTTTTACACCAGGGAGGAGAAAAATACTTGATTTGGAGGTTTAACTTGCAATGTAAAAAGTAGAGTTGTATGTTTAGAAGTCCAGCTGAAGTCAGTTTGATTCAGCCCTTGCCTGGTTTTAATTTCACACCAAGATGACTGCTGAAACTCCCTCATGTCAAACTGTGGTCTCTCTTTACATACTCTGTGCTGTCAAAGCTGCACAACAGGACTGGAAAATTGGTCACCATATAACCCACAGACTCTAGAATCAACCTGGAGAGATTCCCTGACTCCAAAGAGATTTAAGACACAATTTCTGAACAGAAGTCTTTAACTGTGCAATAGACTAAAGTCTGTGCTTGGACCATGATGCATATTCTGCTGAAATTTGGCTTTGGTGGAACAGGAATAGAAATGGCTGGGAAGAAGGTTCAGTACCTTTGCTCCACCTGAATCAGCTGTGAAATAAAATACACCCTCTCAAGTATTTTAGCTGGAAACAGGCTGTCTGGAGCAGGAACAGCCTCTCTGTTTGTACAGCACCTGACAGTTTTTCATATAAGTAATAAATAAAACTAAGTGGGCAGAAGCACCAAGTAGCATCACTTTTCTGTCCTATAACTGCTTGCAGAGCAGGCAGTTCATCAGTAAGTAAATGGCAATAATGCAAAAAACAGACACCTTAATTCTTAGTACAAGAACACTAATCCTACTTAAACCCATGAGTATTTTCTACACAACTGTTCACACAAATTGACTAACATGTATTAGGCACCTCCATTGTACACCAGAAAGGTGAGTTCTGAGAGGACTGTCCAGCATTAGGATAGTAACAAGAACAATTCTTTAAATAAGGAAGGCAACACTGAAATGATGCTTTCAGGTAGGAATTACAAAACACTAAACTCTTAGAGATGGTGGGAGTCTTAAGTTGGTGGTACACATTGCAGGGAAAAATCAACCATCCTTTCTGAGCAGTTTAAAATGCAGAGGCCTTGCCTGCCCCACAGCCTTTGGCAAGGAAAAGAATTGTCCAAGGCAGTATTGGACAAAAGCATTGAAGTCAAGCCTCGGGCTCATACATACAAAAGCTGCTCACTCGTCCTGCTCAGTGCCCTGGCATTTTACAGCCATCTCCATTCAAGCATTGCTTTCCATGTACTGTCAGTTTTCTTGTAGGTACTGACACAAGCAGCAAACAAGAGAGCCCCAGGCAGATTTCCCAGGTGGGGTCACAGATTCCAGTAAGAATATGGCAATTTCCAGTTTTTATTATCAACAGGCAGTAACTGGACACACAAGGTGTAACTCTCAATAAAACTTTTGATATCAGACAAGAATTTCCAGGCACCAAAACAACACTTGCACCTGTATCTGGCATCCTGGTCTCTACTGGCCTTCTGTATTCCCCTGCATCAACACACTGGGGGTGGTGGTGTCTGTACAGCTGCTATATTCAAGAAACAACAAATACATTTTAAGTCTCCCCTCTCTTCACCCAGCAACCTGGACCAGAGATATGCTGCATAAATAACAGAAAACCAGGGAGAAGAGTAGAAAGTCATTTTACCCTGAAAGAATACATGAAGGCAAGGAAGAGCCCAGTGCTCCCTGCTGCATCAGTTTCCTAAAGGTACACACAAGTTTGGAATGCTTTGGCACCTGTAGCACAAAAACTCCTGAGAATTGTCACTACTTACAGTTTGCTATTTATCATACATCCCTGTGCAGCTCTTTATCCATTCCAACAGAAATCCATAAAAACAATTGTCTTACTAGCATTAAGCACAACTCAAGAAGAGGGACACCCTCCAGCTCTGGAAGTACTGTCCCATAAACCCCCTATTTCAAAGAGCAGCAGCTACATCTTGTGGAAATATTTATGATTGCAGGCTTTATCCCTAATAAATATCCATTTATTCCTGAAATGCTCAGCCCTTTGCTGCCCTCTTTTTATGCACAATGTACAAAGTGAGCCTGCCCCACACATTGATCTACTGTTGAACAGCAGCTTCAGCCAATCAATCAATCAATCCCCCAGAGCAGTCTGGCTCATCACACCGCAGCCACGATCCAACAGCAGGGAGCAAAGCTCAGGCCTGGCCTCTGGGACTGAACGCTCAGCCCTTGCTAATTGTAGCCTAATAGCAGCAGCAGCTCCAGCGCCAGCCTCGTGTGCTGCCCAGGGAATCTGTGGATAATGCACCCTGGAAGTGTTCAAGGCCAGGCTGGATGGGGCTCCAAGCACCCTGGTCTCATGGAAGACATCCCTGCCCATGACCAGGGGTTGGAACAAGATGATCTTGATGTTCCTTTCAAACCATTTTATTACAAATCTAGTGAAAATTTGTTTCCATAACTAAGACATTTCTCAAATTAGACCAAGTACAATATTTCTCATTGTTGGAACCCAGGACATTCCTTTGGCTGCCCTGGAGGATTTGAGACCCTGGCAGGCGGCTCCGAGACTTTGGCATGGAGTCAAAGACACCTCTGCCTTTGATTTTAGCCCATGGAAAAAATTACCAACTTTGTGTGAGGAGTTACAAGCCACAAGAGTTTGAGTAGAATGCTAGTGAATTTATCCCAGGGTGGAAAAGAAGAATTTTGGGGCTTTTAGAATGAGGGTCCAAGAGGCAAAGATGGAGGAATCTGGGCGTGTCCTATCTTTCTCCTTCTGGTCCTCCATCTTCTGCTGTGATGGTGGCACTTTTGAATTGGTTTAGAGTAGAGACAGACTGTCTAACAGAGGTGATAGGTATTGGAAAATTGTTGTAAATAAAGTACACATAATTTTTAGTATAAAACGGTAACACTGCCCTGAGGGCGTTCAGTGTGCCTCAACCCAACCTGCCAGACAGACCTCAGCAGGTCAGAAAGAAAATGTCTTAGATAAGAGCAAATAAACAACCTTGAAAATGAGAGCCAAGGAATCTCGACAACTTCTTTGGTCTTGAGGCTGGGAAAAAGAGACTTTCTAACACCTCTGGGTCATCTCATCAACATGGTTATTTACAAAGGAACAGCCCAAGGGCATCTTACAAGCTGAAGTCGAGGCAGGGGATAGTGAACTTTGGTTTTGTGTACTTTTCTATGGCTATTTCTTCTCCTCTTCCCCCTGCCACTTTCCTAAGCTGTAAGTTAAAAAGTACAGCACAACTTCCACAAGAGCCAGGCATTTAATATCATTGCCACTACTGTCCCCCTCTCACATTAGTGCAGGAATCACAAACAACACCCCACAAATCACAAACCTGAAGCATGTTTATTAACTAACTTTGATCTATAGGGAGTTTCTGCTACCTACACTGAGCAGGAGCTGCCTCACAGAGGAGTGGAGTCTGGACTTGAAGGCGTTGCTGCTCATTTCCCACCTGCCCAGGCATACCACAAGGTCGGATTTAAGGGAAGGGCTCCAAGTGCAGCTCAGCACACTCAGCAGCAACAGCCCTTCTGAGGGAGATGCACCTACAAGTCAGGGAAGTGAGGGAACAACCTCCCAAGTAATTTCAGGTAATAACAGACAGACAGCAGGACTGATCTTATCCAAGCTGTCTGCTATTGCCTAGGGCTGACTTCATCATGGCCTGTGACCTGCAGCCCACAGCTCTCAAGGTTCTCCACTGTGGGCAGGGCCAGGGAGATTGACTGACCATTTTATAGCCAATAGTGTCAGACAGACTAATGACATGGAAAACCCCAGAGAAGGAGAGCAGCAATCGGTCCTGCCATTAAACCCTCTGCTTAGCTGATCTGCAAAAACAAAATCACTCCAGCTCCTCCTAATTATAAAAACCCAAACCCACAAACCAAAGCCAAAGTTAAATTCCAAATCTTTTTACATAACTAAACACTTGAGAGCATTTGTGCAGGTTCAGTTTTACTTCAATCTGGTAACTCTGGAATGACTTAAGTGAGAGAGCAGCAAGAGCAAATGGAGATAGTGCCCATGGCAACTCTCCCCAGCAAAGCCAGGTCAGGAGTATAGAACTCTGAAGTTATCACACAGGGCACAGACTGAAGGTACACTGATCAAGAGTTTTTCATTGAGCAATGTGTGAAAATGCTATGAAAGATATTGTTAATTTGAAGCAGCAATTAAACATAATAGATATTTCCTACAAAAGATACAGCCAACAATATCGAAGTGTGAATCAAGAACTTTATTATTTCTTCACATACATTAAAAAAAGTGAATAAACACACAAGACAGCAAGTCAGAGAAAATAAACATATTTACAAGACAGTTATCAATTTTTTTCAATCTTCAGGATCAAGTCATCAAGGATTTTTGTTAATTCATCATTTTCTTTAGTCTGTGGAAGAAAGAAAAGAGTGAGTTTCAGGTATGTCCAAACTATGCTAGAACCTTGTAGTGAGTCCCATTTGCCAGTACATGCAATAGGAAGTTCATTTACATGATAGTGGCTCATGCAAATTTAATGTAAAGGAGAGTCTACAATGCCAAAGATCCCATGGCATCCTTAGGAGTCTCAGGAAATGAGAAATGAAATCCAGTATACTGTTTCTGCTTCTTCCAGAGACATTCCCATAACACATGGAGACCAACTGATCCAGGGAAACAAGGCTTTTGGGGCTCAGCCTTTGTTAGGTACACCAAAACTGAGGACATGGACAATTTAGATTCTAACCTTCACAAGAAGGACTCTGTAAAATGATGCCTTGATACTTTTACTGACATGTGAAAATTTCCAGTTTGTAGAAATTTCCATTTCTTATGGAACAGTTAAACCATTTCAATAAGAACTCTTATACAGTGTTACTGTATTTATGACAAGACCAAACCTAGTTCTGTGTTAAATGCTTTGTCTCATCTCTCCAGTTACAGGCCTACTGTTTCCTCTGCTATGCAAACTTCAGCCATAAACCTGAAGACTCACAAGTATGGGTTTTTTCCATAACAGGAATCTGTTTGCATTA
>NW_026994041.1:0-8512 GCF_028769735.1 Zonotrichia leucophrys gambelii
CCCCCCCCCCCCCCCCCCCCCCCCCCCCCCCCCCCCCCCCCCCCCCCCCCCCCCCCCCCCCCCCCCCCCCCCCCCCCCCCCCCCCCCCCCCCCCCCCCCCCCCCCCCCCCCCCCCCCCCCCCCCCCCCCCCCCCCCCCCCCCCCCCCCCCCCCCCCCCCCCCCCCCCCCCCCCCCCCCCCCCCCCCCCCCCCCCCCCCCCCCCCCCCCCCCCCCCCCCCCCCCCCCCCCCCCCCCCCCCCCCCCCCCCCCCCCCCCCCCCCCCCCCCCCCCCCCCCCCCCCCCCCCCCCCCCCCCCCCCCCCCCCCCCCCCCCCCCCCCCCCCCCCCCCCCCCCCCCCCCCCCCCCCCCCCCCCCCCCCCCCCCCCCCCCCCCCCCCCCCCCCCCCCCCCCCCCCCCCCCCCCCCCCCCCCCCCCCCCCCCCCCCCCCCCCCCCCCCCCCCCCCCCCCCCCCCCCCCCCCCCCCCCCCCCCCCCCCCCCCCCCCCCCCCCCCCCCCCCCCCCCTATCAAACCAGCCCGACTTGGACTGGGGCCCCCCTTTCATCTGGGGAAAAATCCTGCTATCGTGGATTTTCAGGAGCCAGCCGGCCCCTCCCCCCCACAGGCCCCCGAACACAAACCAAACCCCCCTTTTTTGGCAAAAAAATTTCCCCCCCCGCTTTTGGTGGAAAATTTTTTGGAGAAATTCCCTCTATCAAACCACCCGACTGGACGGGGGCCACCTTTCCCTCGGGGAACCCCCCCCTGCGTATCGTGGGTTTTCAGGAGCCACCCGGGCCCCTCCCACCACGGCCCCCCAAAACAAAACCCCGCCCTTTTTTCCCGGAAATTTAAACTACCCGCCCCCCTGGCTGGCAGATTTGGGAGGACCACTTCCCCCTTCAAACCCCCCGACTCGCAAATGGTGCCACCTTTCAAAATGGGAAACCCTCCTGGGTATCGTGGATTTTTAGGGGCCAGCCGGCCCTCCCAGCCACAGGCCCCGAACACAAACCACGGCCCTTTTCCCTGGAAGTAAAACTGACCTGCCCGCATCTGGTGGCAGATTGCAGGAGCCACTTGCCCTATCAACCAGCCCGACTGGCATCGGTGCCACCTTTCATCTGGGAACCATCCTGCGTATCGTGGATTTTCAGGAGCCAGCCGGCCACTCCAGCCACAGGCCCCAAAAAAAAACTACGGCCTTTCCCTGAAGTAAATGACCTGCCCGCATCTGGCTGGCAGATTGCAGGAGCCACTGCTTATCAACCAGCCCGACTCGGCACTGGTGCCACTTTCATCGGAACCATCTGCGTATCGTGGATTTTCAGGAGCCAGCGGCCATCCCAGCCACAGCCCCAAACAAAACACGGCCCTTTCCCTGGAAGTAAAACTGACCTGCCCATCTGGCTGGCAGATTGCAGGAGCCACTTGCCTCTAATCAACCAGCCGACTCGGCACTGGTGCACCTTTCATCTGGGAACCCTCCTGGTATCGTGGATTTCAGGAGCCAGCCGGCCACTCCAGCACAGGCCCCAAAACAAACACGGCCCTTTCCCTGGAAAAACTGACCCCCACTTCTGGTGGCAGATTGCAGAGCCACTTTGCTCTATCAAACAGCCCGACTGGCACTGGTGCCACCTTTCATCTGGGAACCATCCTGCGTATCGTGGATTTTCAGGAGCCAGCCGGCCACTCCCAGCCACAGGCCCCCGAACAAAACCACGGGGCCCTTTTCCCGGCAAACAAAAAAATTCCCACCCCCTTCTGGCTGGAAATTGAGGGGCCCCTTGCTCATCAAACCAGCCACTTGGGATGGGGCACCTTTCATCTGGGGAACCCTCCTGCGTATCGTGGGTTTTTAGGGGCCACCCAAAACCCCGCCACAGGCCCCCAAAAACCAAAACGGCCCTTTTTTTGGAAAAATAAAACTGACCTGGCCCCTCTTTTTGGGTGGCAAATTGCAGGAACCATTTTGGTTTCAAACCAGCCCACGGACTGGGGCCACCTTTCATCGGGAACCATTTCCCGCGTATCGTGATTTTCAGGCCAGCCGGCCACTCCCCCCACAGGCCCCCGAACACAAACCACGCCCTTTTCCTGGAAAAAAAAAACTACCCCCGCTTTTGGGTGGCAATTGCAGGGGGCCTTGTTTCAAACCCCCGACTCGCATGGGCCAAACCCTTTTATCAGGGAACCATCCTGCTATTTGTGGATTTTCGAGCCCGCCGGGGACTCCCCCAGCCACGGCCCCAAAAAAAAACGGGGCCCTTTTTCCCGGAAAAAAACACCCCCCCTTCTGTTTGGGAATTGCGAGCCACTTTTTATCAAAACCCCCAAATTTTCACTGTGCCCCTTTTTTTCTGGGGAACCCTCCCGTATCGTGGATTTTCAGGAGCCACCGGCCCCCCCACCCCAGGCCCCCGAACACAAAACCCCCGGCCCCTTTTTCCCCCGCAAACAAAAATCACCCGCCCCCCTTTGCTTCAGATTGCAGGGGGCCACTTCCCCCAAACAAACCCGCCCCCACTTGGCATGTCCCCTTTCACTGGGAACCATCCTGCGTATGGGTTTTCGGGCCCGCCCCCCCACCCAAAACAAGGCCCGAAAAAACCACGGCCCTTTTCCCCGGAAACAACAACCTCCCCTTTGGGGGGATTGAGGAGCCACTTGGACTATCAAAAACCCGCCCGATCGGACTGGTGCCACTTTCTTTTGGAACCTCTGCTATCGGGGATTTTCAGGAGCCCCCCGGGGACTCCCAGCCAAAAGGCCCCCCAAACACAAACCACGGCCCTTTTTCCCCGGAAAAAATTTCCCCCCTTTTTGGCCCGAATTGCAGAACATTCCCCCTTTAAACCACCCACTGGAAGGCCACCTTCCCTCTGGGAAACCCTCCCGCGTACGTGGGGTTCAGGAAAACCACCGGCCACTCCCGCCCAGGCCCCCAAACAAACCCCCGCCCTTTTTCCCCGGAATAAAACTGACCCCCTTCGGGTGGCGATTGCAGGAGCCACTTCCCCCCTATCAATCCCGCCCATCCCCGGTGCCACCTTTCTTGGGGAACCCTCCTGGTATCTGGTTTTCAGAGCCGCCGGCCACTCCCAGCACAGGCCCCCGAACAAAACCACGGGCCCCTTTTTCCCCCGGGAAAAAAAACTACCCCCCGCTTGGCTGGAAATTGCAGGGGCCACTTCCCTATAAACCACCGATCGGCACTGGTGCCACCTTTCATTGGAAACCCTCCCGCTTTGTGGAAATTTTAGGGGCCAGCCGCCCCCCCAAACACCCAACCCCAAACACAACTTTCGGGCCTTTTTTCCCGGAAGTAAAACTGACCTGCCCCTTCCTGGCTAAATTTTCAACCACTTGGTTTCAACGCCCATTGGCACGGGGCCACTTTTTTCTGGGAACCATCCGCGTATCGTGGATTTTTCAGGAGCCGCCGGGGACTCCCCGCACAGGTCCCCAAACAAAACTACGCCCTTTTCCCGGAAGTAAAACTGACCTGCCCTCACTGGGTGGCAGATTGCAGGGGCCCTTGCCTCTTTCAAACCCCGAACCGGACTGTGCCCCTTTATTGGGGGAAACCCCCTGCGTATCGGGATTTTCAGGGGCCAGCCGGCCACTCCCCGCCACAGGCCCCCAAAAACAAACCAGGGCCCTTTTTTCCCTTTGGGAAAAAAAACTACCCGCCCCGCTTTTGGCTGGCAGATTTCAGAGCCCTTCCCTATCAAACCACCCGTTGGCACGGGCCACTTTCTTGGGAACCTCCTGCTATCGTGGATTTTCAGGAGCCAGCCGGCCCAATCCCCGCCCCGGCCCCCAAAAAAACCCCCCCTTTCCGGAAATTTAAAAAAGACCTCCCCTTCTGGGCTGGGAGATTTCAGGACCACTTGGTCCCCAAAACCGCCCCCCTTGGATTGTGCCCCCTTTCATTGGGAACCACCGCCCATCTTGGGGTTTTTAAAGGGGCCAGGGCCACTCCCCGCCACGGCCCCAAACAACAAACCCCGCCCTTTCCCCGGAATTTAAAAAAAAACCCGCCCATCTTCTGGCGGGAGATTGCAGGAACCCCTTGGGCCCCCTTTAAACCAGCCCCATCGACACGTGCCCCCTTTTATCTGGAACCTCCTCATCGTGGGTTTTCAGGAGCCCGCCGGCCCCCCCAGGCCCAGGCCCCAAACAAACAAACCCCATTTTTCCCTGGAAGAAACTACCTCCCCTTCTGGTGGCAGATTGCAGGGGCCCCTTTCTATAAACCACGACTCGCATGGGCCCCTTTCATCTGGGAACCATCCTGGTATTGTGGATTTTCAGGGGGCCAGCCGCCACTCCCCCCGCCAAGGCCCCAACAAAACCACGGCCCTTTTCCCCGGAAAAAATTTTTCCCCCCCCCTTCTTGGCAGAATTTTCGGAGCCACTTGTCATCAACCAGCTGACTTTTCACGGGGCCAAACCTTTTATCTGGGAACCCTCCTGCGTATCGTGGGTTTTCAGGAGCCAGCCCGGGCCCCTCCCCCAAGGCCCCCAACACAAACCCCGGCCCTTTTCCCTGGAAAAAAACCCACCCCCCCTTTGGGGCAATTGCAGGGAAACCCCTTGGGTCCTCAAACCCGCCCACTTGGCCCCGGGCCACCTTTTTACTGGGAACCCTCCTCGTATCGTGGTTTTTGGAGCACCGGCCCCTCCCAGCCACAGGCCCCCGAACCAAACCACGCCCTTTCCCCGGGGAAACAAAACTCACCCCCCCCGCTTCTGGGGGCAGATTGGGGGGCATTCCCCTTCAACCGCCCCACTGCAAGGCCAATTTTTATCGGGGAACATCCTGGTATGTGGATTTTTTAGGAGCCAGCCGCCTCCCAGCCACAGTCCCAACAAATATACCCCTTTTTCCCGGGAAGAAAAATGACCTGCCCCTCTTGGCTGGCAGATTGCAGAGCCCCTTTTAAAAAACAAAAAGTCCAAAAGGCACTGGGCCACTTTCTCTGGAACCATCCGCTATCGTGGATTTTGGGGCCAGCCGGGCCCCTCCCGCACAGGCCCCCAAAAAAAAAACCCGGCCCTTTTTCCTGGGAAATAAAACTGAACCCGCCGTCATTGGCTGGCAGATTGCAGGGGCCACTTCCTCTATCAATCCACCCCCCGGCATGGGGCCACCTTTCATCTGGGAAACCCTCCCCCGGGATCTGGGGTTTTCGGAGCCAGCCGGCCCTCCCAGCCAAGGGCCCCCCAAACCAAACCGGCCTTTTCCCTGGCAAACAAAACCACCCCCCTCTTCTGGGGGCAAATTGCAGGGGCCACTTTTCCCCATAAAAACCACCGACTCGGCCGGGGCCCCTTTCATCTGGGAACCCCTCCCGCGTATTGTGGTTTTCAGGGCCAGCCGCCCCCCCAAACAAACCCCCCAAAACCAACACGGCCTTTTTTTCTGGAAGTAAAACTGCCTGCCCTCATCGGCTGGCAATTGCCCACCCCTTGTTATCAAACCCCGACTTGGGACGGTTCAAATTTTTTATCTGGGAACCATCCTGCTATCGTGGATTTTCAGGAGCACCGGCCCCTCCCCGCACGGCCCCCAAAAAACCCGGCCCTTTTCCGGGAAAAAAAACACCTCCCCTCTGGCTTGCAGATTGCAGGGGCACTTCCCTCTATAACCAGCCCGACTTGGGACTGGTGCACCTTTATCTGGAACCATCCCCGTATCGTGATTTTTAGGAGCCAGCCGGCCACTCCCAGCCACGGCCCCAACACAAACCCGGCCCTTTTCCCTGGAAAAAACTACCCCCCCCCTTTTGGCTGGCAATTGCAGGACCTTCCCCCACAAACCGCCCGACTCGGGACTGGGGGCCCCTTTATTGGGAACCTCCGCTATCTGGGTTTTTAGGGCCAGCCGGCCCCCCTCCCACCACAGGGCCCCCAAAAAAACCACGCCCCTTTTTCCCCGGAATTAAAAAAACCGCCCATCTCTGGCTCCCGATTGCAGAACCCCTTTTGGGTCTCTCAAACCCGCCCCCTTGGCATTGTGCCACCTTTCATCTGGAACCATCCCTATCGGATTTTCAGAGCCAGGGCCACCCCCAGCCACAGGCCCCCAAACAAACCACGGCTTTTTTCCCCGGAAAAAACTACCCGCCCCTCTTCTGGGCTGGCAGATTGCAGGAGCCCTTCCTCTACAAAACCCGCCCCACTCGCACTGGTGCCACCTTTTCTGGGGAACCCTCCTGCGTATCGTGGATTTTCAGGAGCCGGGGCCGGCCCCTCCCACCCCAAAGGCCCCCGAAACAAACCCCGCCCCTTTTTTTGGAAAAAAACCAAACCCGCCCCTTAGGCGGAAATTGCAGGGGCCACTTTCTTCAAACCAGCCCCACTGGCACTGGTGCCACCTTTCTCTGGAACCTCCTGCGTACTGGATTTCAGGAGCCAGCCGCCACCCCAGCCCCAGGCCCCCCAAAAATAAACTACCCCCTTTTTTCCCGGAATTAAAACGACCCGCCCCTTTTGGCTGGAATTGCAGAAACCACTTGCCTTTCAAAACCAGCCCAAATTGGGACTGGTGCCACCCTTTTATTGGGGAACCCTCCCCCTATCGGATTTCGGGCCCGCCGGCCCCTCCAGCCACAGGCCCCCAAAAAAAAACCCCGGCCCCTTTTTTGGAAAAAAAATCACCCGCCCGTTTTCTGGCAGATTGCAGGAGCCCTCCTCTATAAAAACCCGCCCGACCCCACTGGTGCAAACCCTTTTTTCTGGAAATCCTGCTAGTGGATTTTCAGGGCCGGGCCCCCTCCCACCCCAACCCCCAAAACAAACCACGGCCTTTTCCCTGGAAAAAAACTACCCCCCCCTTTGGGCCGATTGCAGGGAGCCACTTGTTAAAACAACCGGCCCCCTTGGGATGGGGCCAACCCCTTTTTTTTGGGAACCATCCTGCTACGTGGATTTTCAGGGGCCGCCGGCCACTCCAGCCACAGGTCCAAACAAACCAGGCCCCCCCTTTTCCCTGGCAACAAAATACCCGCCCCCTTCTGGTGGCAATTTTTTGGGCCACTTCCCCTTCAAAAAACCCCGACTTTTCACGGTGCAACCTTTCATCTGGGGAAACCTCCTGGTATCGTGGATTTTAGGGGCCAGCCGGCCCCTCCCCCACGGCCCCCGAACACAAACCACGGCCCTTTTTCCCCGGGAAAAAAATTACCCCCCCCGCTTCTGGCTGGCAGATTGCAGGAGCCCTTCCCCTAAAAACCCGCCCGACCGCACTGGTGCCACCCCCCATCTGGGAACCATCCCGCTACGGGATTTCAGGAGCCAGCCGCCACTCCCAGCCACAGGCCCCAAAAAACACGGCCTTTTCCTGGAAAAAAATACCCCCCTTTGGCTGGAGATTTCGGCCCCTTGTCATCAAAAACCCGCCGACTTTGGGACGGTGCCCTTTTTATCGGGAACCATCCTGGTACGGGATTTTAGGAGCCCCCGGGCCCCCCCAGCCCGGCCCCCCAAACAAACCACGGGCCCCTTTCCGGGTAAAACTGACCTGCCCATCTTTGGGTGGCAATTGCAGGACCACTTTTTTTCAAACCCCCCAACTTGGCACTGGGGCCAAAATTTCCAAAAGGAACCCTCCTGCGTATCTGGATTTTCAGGCCAGCCCCGGCCCCCCCGCCACAGGCCCCCGAACAAAAAACCACGGCCCCTTTTCCCCCGGAAAAAAACCACCCCCCCGTTTTGGCTGGGAATTGCAGGACCCCTTTCATCAAACCAGCCCCACTCGCCTGGTGCAAAACCCTTTTATCGGGAACCATCCCGCGTATCTGGATTTTCAGGGGCCCGCCCCCACCCCGAACACAATCCACGGCCCTTTTCCCTGGAATAAACTACCTGCCCATCTTCTGGCTGCAGATTGCAGGAGCCACTTGGTCTATCAAACCAGCCCGACCGGCACTGTGGCCACCTTTCATCTGGAACCATCCTGCTATCGTGGATTTTCAGGAGCCAGCCGGCCACTCCCAGCCACAGGCCCCCGAACACAAACCACGGCCCTTTTCCCTGGCAAACAAAACTGACCCCACCCGCTTCTGGCTGGCAGATTGCAGGAGCCACTTGGCTCTATCAAACCAGCCCCACTGGCACTGGTGCACCTTTCATCTGGGGAACCATCCTGCATCGGATTTCAGGAGCCAGCCGGGCCCCTCCCCCCACAGGGCCCCCAAAACAAACCCGGCCCTTTTTCCTGGAATAAAACGACCTCCCTCACTGCGGGGAGATTGCAGGAGCAAATTTCTATCAACCAGCCCGCTTGGGATGGTGCCACCTTTCATCTGGGGAAACCCTCCGGTACTGGATTTTCAGAGCCCGCCGGGCCCTCCCACCCAGCCCCCAACACAAAACCCGGCCCTTTTTTCCCTGAAAAAACACCCGCCTCTTCTGGGTGGGAGATTGCAGAGCCCCTTCCCCCTATAAAAAACCCACCCCGGGACTGGGCCAAATTTCATCTGGGAACCATCCGCTTGGGATTTTCAGGGCCCCCGGGCCCCCCG
>NW_026994042.1:0-8499 GCF_028769735.1 Zonotrichia leucophrys gambelii
GGGCACACCTGAGAACCCCCCAACCCTGATCTGCCGCTCGCCCGCCTCCTTGTCCACGTCAAACTGGGGAGGGGGCACACCTGAGCACACCTGGGCACACCTGGGCACACCTGGGGGCACCTGGGCACACCTGGGCACACCTGGGCACACCTGAGAACCTCCCTGGCACACCTGGGGGCACCTGGGCACACCTGAGAACCCCCCAGCCCTGATCTGCCGCTCGCCCGCCTCCTTGTCCACGTCAAACTGGGGATGGAGCACACCTGAGCACACCTGGGCACACCTGGGGGCACCTGGGCACACCTGAGAACCTCCCTGATGCACCTGAGCCCTGATCTGCTGCTCCCCTGCCTCTTTGTCCACGTCAAACTGGGGATGGGGACACACCTGGGCACACCTGAGAACCTCCCTGGCACACTTGGGGGCACCTGAGAACCCCCCAACCCTGATCTGCCGCTCGCCCGCCTCCTTGTCCACGTCAAACTGGGGACATTGGGGACACCTGAGAACCTCCCTGGCACACCTGGGCACACCTGGGGGCACCTGAGCACACCTGAGACCCTCCCTGGTACACCTGGGCTCTGATCTGTGACTCCCCAGGCTCCTTGTCCACGTCAAACTGGGGACACCAACACACCTGAGCACACCTGAGAACCTCCCAGACCCTCCCTGGCACACCTGGGCACACCTGGGCACACCTGGAACCTCCCCAGACCCTCCCTGGCCTCCTTGTCCACGTCAAACTGGGGACAGCGACACACCTGGGGTCACCTGAGAACCTCCCTGGCACACCTGGGGTCACCTGAGAACCTCCCTGGCACACCTGGGCACACCTGGGGGCACCTGAGAACCTCCCTGGCACACCTGGGGGCACCTGAGAACCTCCCTGGCACACCTGGGGGCACCTGGGCACACCTGAGCTGTGGCTGCTGTAGAAATCCCGGCTCCTGGTGAGCAGGTACTGACCCAGGTGTGTCCCCAGGTGTGTCCCTGATGTCATCAGGTGTGTCCTCATGTCCCCAGGTGTGTCCCCATGTCCCCAGGTGTGTCCTTGATGTCACCACAAATGTCCAGGTGTCCCCAGGTGTGGTCCTGATGTCCCCAGGAATGTCCCCAGGTGTGTCCCCATGTCCTCAGGTGTGTCCTTGATGTCGCCATGAATGTTCCCAGGTGTGTCCCCAGGTGTGTCCCCATGACCCCAGGTGTGTCCCCACGTTCCCAGGAATGTCCCCAGGTGCGTCCCCATGTCCTTAATGTCACCACGAATGTCCAGGTGACCCCAGGTGTGTCCCCATGTCCCCAGGTATGTCCTTGATGTCACCACGAATCTCCAGGTGTGTCCCCCAGGTGTGTCCCAACATCCCCAGGCGTGGCCCTGATGTACCCAAGAATGTTCTTCAGGTGTGCCCAGGTGTGTCCCTGTGTCCCCAGGTGTGTCCCTGTGTCCCCAGGTGAATTCAGGTGTGTTCAGGTGTGTCCCCAGTGTGTCCCATCCCATTCCCACGTGTCCCCAGGTGTCCCCAGGTGTGTCCCACCCCCCAGGTGTGTTCTCATGTCCCCAGGTGTTTCTCTGATGTCCCCAGTTGTGTCCCCAGGTGTGTCCTCATGTCCCCAGGTGTGTCCAGGTGAGTTCAGGTGTATCACAGGTGTATCCCATTCCATTCCCACCTGTCCCCAGGTGTGATCCCAGGTGTGTCCCCAATCCCCCAGGTGCGACCCCAGGTGTGTCCCCAACCCCCCAGGTGTGTCCCAGGTGTGTCCCCATGTCCCCAGGTGTCCCCAGGTGTGTTCAGGTGTATCCCAGGTGTGTCCTATCCCATTCCCACCTGTCCCCAGGTGTCCCCAGGTGTGTCCCCAGGTGTGTCCCACCCCCCAGGTGTGTCCCCATGTCCCCAGGTGTTTCTCTGATGTTCCCAGGTGTGTCCCCAGGTGTGTCCCCATGTCCCCAGGTGTGTCCCAGGTGTATCCCAGGTGTATCCTATCCCATTCCCACCTGTCCCCAGGTGTGTCCCAGGTGTGTCCCCAACCCCCCAGGTGTGTCCCCATGACCCCAGGTGTGTCTCTGATGTCGCCAGGTGTGTCCCCATGACCCCAGGTGTGTCCCCAACCCCCCAGGTGTCCCCAGGTGTGTTCCGGTGTATCCCAGGTGTATCCTATCCCATTCCCACCTGTCCCCAGGTGTGTCCCCATGTCCCCAGGTGTGTCCCCAGGTGTGTCCCACCCCCCAGGTGTCCCCCCAGGTGTGTCCCCATGACCCCAGGTGTGTCCCCATGTCCCCAGGTGTGTCCCAGGTGTGTCCCAGGTGTGTCACACACACTCACGCTGTGCAGGTTGTTGTAGAAGTCCACACTCCCAGCGCACAGGTACCGCCCCAGCAGGGTCGCGTGTGTGGTGAAGATCGTGTGCCCGTGACCCCAGGTGTGTCCCCAGGTGTGTCCCCATGTCCCCAGGTGTGTTCAGGTGTATCCCAGGTGTGTCCCACCCCCCAGGTGTGACCCAGGTGTGTCACATCCCCCAGGTGTGTCCCCAGGTGTGTCCCCAGGTGTGTTCAGGTGCATCCCAGGTGTGTCCCACCCCCCAGGTGTGTCCCCAGGTGTGTCCCCATGACCCCAGGTGTGTTCAGGTGTGTCCCAGGTGTGTCCCCAACCCCCCAGGTGTGTCCCCAGGTGTGTCCCAGGTGTGTCCCCATGTCCCCAGGTGTGTTCAGGTGCACCCCAGGTGTGTCCCAACCCCCCAGGTGTGTCCCCAGGTGTGTCCCCAGGTGTGTCCCCAGGTGTGTCCCACACTCACGCTGTGCAGGTTGTTGTAGAAGTCCACGCTCCCAGCGCACAGGTACCGCCCCAGCAGGGTCGCGTGTGTAGTGAAGATCGTGTGCCCGTGACCCCAGGTGTGTCCCCAGGTGTGTCCCAGGTGTGTCCCCAGGTGTGTCCCCATGTGTGTCCCAGGTGTGTCCCCAGGTGTGTCACACCCCCCAGGAGTGCCCAGGTGTGTTCAGGTGTATCCCAGGTGTGTCCTATCCCATTCCCACCTGTCCCCAGGTGTGTCCCCAGGTGTGTCCCCGTGACCCCAGGTGTGTCCCAGGTATATCCCACCCATTCCCAGTGTTCCCAGGTGTGTCCCCATGTCCCAGGTGAGTTCAGGTGTATCCCAGGTGTGTCCCCAACCCCCAGGTGTGTCCTATCCCATTCCCACCTGTCCCCAGGTGTGTCCCATGACCCCAGGTGTGTCCCCAGGTGTGTCCCCAGGTGTGTCACATCCCCCAGGTGTGTCCCACCCCCCAGGTGTGTCAGTGTCACACACACTCACGCTGTGCAGGTTGTTGTAGAAGTCCACACTCCCAGCGCACAGGTACCGCCCCAGCAGGGTCGCGTGTGTGGTGAAGATCGTGTGCCCGTGACCCCAGGTGTGTCCCCAGGTGTGTCCCCAGGTGTGTCCCCAGGTGTGTCCCAGGTGTGTCACACACTCACGCTGTGCAGGTTGTTGTAGAAGTCCACGCTCCCGGCGCACAGGTACCGCCCCAGCAGGGTCGCGTGTGTAGTGAAGATCGTGGCCACCGGGAGGCGCCGTGCCCGGCTCAGCACCAGCCCCAGCCCCGCCAGCCACTCGTGGAAGTGGCCCACGATGAACGGGCGCTCCTCGCTCTGCGCCGCAAACTGCACACAGGGACAACGGGTGACAACCAAATGGCACCAGGTGGCACCAAATGTCACCAGGTGGGCACCAAATGTCACCAGGTGGCACCAGGAGTCACCAAATGTCACCAGGTGGCACCAAATGTCACCAGGTGGGCACCAAATGTCACCAGGTGCCACCGGGTGGCTCCAGGTATCACCAGGTGGGCACCAAATGTCACCACCGGGTGGCACCAGGTGGCAGCAGGAGTCACCAAATGTCACCAGGTGTCGCTGCAGTGCCACCTGAGCCCAGCAGGGGGCGCTCAAGGTGTCACCACCTCAAACCTCCCCAAAACCCTCTGAGGAACCCCAGAATCTCCTGAGGAACCCCAAAACCCCTTGATGGAACCCCAAACCAACCTCTCCTGAAGCCAAAGAGAACGGAGTCTGTGTTGCGGTCATTGGGACACCCCAAAACCACCTCAAACCACCCCAGAACCCCTGAGGAACCCCAGAACCCCTGATGGAACCCCAAAACCCCTTGATGGAACCCCATACCGACCTCTCTGAGGAACCAGGCGACGAGGAAGCCAACGAGGATGGAATCTTTGCGTTGTGGTCATTGGGGCACCTCAAAACCACCCCAAACCTCCCCAAAACCACCCCAAAACCTCTCAGGAACCCCAAACCCCTGGTGGCCCCCATTCGCACCTCTCCGAGGAACCAGGTGACGAGGAAGCCGAAGAGCACGGCGTCGTTAGCCTCGCGGTTGTACCAGGGCACCCCAAAACCATCTCAAACCTCCCCAAAACCACCTGAGGAACCCCAAAACCCCTTGATGGAACCCCATACCCACCTCTCTGAGGAACCAGGCGACGAGGAAGCCGAAGACAATGAAGTCTTTGCGTTGTGGTCATCGGGACACCCCAAAACCACCTCAAAACCTCCCCAAAACCTCCTGATGGAACCCCACACTCACGTCTCTGAGGAACCAGGTGATGAGGAAGCCGAAGAGGACGGCATCTGTGTCCTGGTCATCAGGGCACCCCAAAACCTCCTCAAACCCCATCAGGGACACCCCAGAACCTCTCAGGAACCCCCAAACCCTTGATGGAACTCCATCCGCACCTCTCCGAGGAACCAGGTGATGAAGAAGCCAAAATTGATGGATTCTTTGGGTTGCAGTCATTGGGGCACCTCAAACCTCCCCTAAACCACCTCAAAACCTCCCCAAAAACCCCTGGTGGCCCCCCAAACCGACCTCTCCGAGGAACCAGGCGACCAGGAAGCCGAAGAGCACGGCGTCGTTGGCCTCGCGGTCGTACCAGGGCACCCCAAACCTCCCCAAAACCTCCTCAAACCTCCCCAAAACCACCGGAGGAACCCCAAACCCCTTGATGGAACCCCAAACCCCTGATGGAACTCCATACCCACGTCTCCAAGGAACCAGGCAATGAAGACGAAGATGATGGAATCTTTGCGTCGCAGTCATTGGGGCACCCCAAAACCACCCCAAACCTCCCCAAAAACACCTCAAACCCCTCAAACCCCCTGAGGAACCCCCAAACCCTTGGTGGCCCCCAAACCGACCTCTCCGAGGAACCAGGCCACCAGGAAGCCGAAGAGCACGGCGTCGTTGGCCTCGCGGTCGTACCAGGGCACCCCAAACCCCCCCAAACCACCTCAAACCTCCCCAAAACCACCTGAGGAACCCCCAAACCCTTGATGGAACTCCATCCCCACCTCTCCGAGGAACCAGGCGACGACGAAGCTGAAGAGCACGGCGTCTGTGTCACGGTCACCGGAGCACCCCAAAACCACCTCAAACCACCTCAAAACCACATCAAACCTCCCAAAACCTCCCCAAAACCACCCCAGAACCTCTCAGGAACCCCAAAATCCCCTGATGGAACTCCATCCCCACCTCTCCGAGGAACCAGGCCACCAGGAAGCCGAAGAGCACGGCGTCGTTGGCCTCGCGGTCGTACCAGGGCACCTCAAACCTCCCCAAAACCACCTGAGGAACCCAGAATCTCCTGAGGAACCCCAAAACCCCTTGATGGAACCCCATACCCACCTCTCCGAGGAACCAGGCGACAAAGAAGCCAAAGACAACAGAGTCTTTGCGTTGTGGTCATCAGGGCACCCCAAAACCACCTCAAACCTCCCCAAAACCACCTGATGGAACTCCATACTCACGTCTCTGAGGAACCAGGCGACGAAGAAGCCGAAGAGCACGGCGTCTGTGTCCTGGTCATTGGGGCACCCCAAAACCACCTCAAACCCCCCCAAAACCACCTCAAACCCCTCCCAAACCCAACCCCCTCAGGGACACCCCAGAACCTCTCAGGAACCCCCAAACCCTTGATGGAACCCCCAAACCCTTGATGGAACTCCATCCCACCTCTCCGAGGAACCAGGCCACGAGGAAGCCGAAGAGCACGGCGTCGTTGGCCTCGCGGTCGTACCAGGGCACCTCAAACCTCCCCAAAACCACCTCAAACCCCCTAAAAACCTCTCAGGAACCCCAGAACCTCATGGTGGCCCCCCAAACTGACCTCTCCGAGGAACCAGGCCACCAGGAAGCCGAAGAGCACGGCGTCTGTGTCACGGTCATCGAGGCACCCCCAAACCACCTCAAACTTCCCCAAAATCCCTTGATGGAACTCCATACCCACGTCTCCGAGGAACCAGGCAACGAAGAAGCCAACAATGATGGAATCTTTGCGTTGTGGTCATCGGGACACCCCAAAACCACCTCAAACCCACCCAAAACCACCCCAGAACCTCTCAGGAAGCCCAAAACCCCCTGATGGAACCCCGTTCCCACCTCTCCGAGGAACCAGGCCACCAGGAAGCCGAAGAGCACGGCGTCGTTGGCCTCGCGGTCGTACCAGGGCACCCCAAAACCACCTCAAACCCCATCAGGGACACCCCAAAACCTCTCAGGAACCCCAAAATCCCCTGATGGAACCCCAAAACCCCTTGATGGAACTCCATACCCACCTCTCCGAGGAACCAGGTGACAAAGAAGCCAAAGACAATGGAATCTTTGCGTTGCAGTCATTGGGACACCTCAAACCTCCCCAAAACCACCCCAAACCCCCTCAGGGACACCCCAGAACTTCTCAGGAACCCCAAAACCTCTCAAGAACCCCAAAACCCCTGATGGAACTCCACACCCACGTCTCCAAGGAACCAGGCAATGAAGACGAAGATGACGGAATCTTTGCGTCGCAGTCATTGGGCACCCCAAAACCACCCCAAACCTCCCCAAAAACACCTCAAACCCCCTCAAACCACCCCAAAACCTCTCAGGAACCCCAAAACCTCGTGGTGGCCCCCCAAACCGACCTCTCCGAGGAACCAGGCCACCAGGAAGCCGAAGAGCACGGCGTCGTTGGCCTCGCGGTCGTACCAGGGCACCCCAAAACCACCTCAAATCTCCTCAGGGACACCCCAAAACCTCTCAGGAACCCCAAAACCCCCTGATGGAACCCCAAAATCCCTTGATGGAACTCCATACCCACGTCTCCGAGGAACCAGGCAACGAAGAAGCCAATGACGATGGAATCTTTGCGTTGTGGTCATCGGGACACCTCAAACCTCCCCAAAACCTCTCAGGAACCCCAAAATCCCTGATGGAACTCCATACCCACGTCTCCGAGGAACCAGGCAACGAAGAACCCAAAGACGATGGAGTCTTTGCGTTGCAGTCATCGGGACACCCCAAAACCACCTCAAACCTCCCCAAAACCACCTCAAACCCCATCAGGGACACCCCAGAACCTCTCAGGAACCCCAAAACCCCTGATGGAACCCCAAACCCACCTCTCCGAGGAACCAGGCCACCAGGAAGCCGAAGAGCACGGCGTCTGTGTCATGGTCATTGGGCACCCCAAAACCACCTCAAACCACCTCAAAACCACATCAAACCTCCCCAAAACCTCCCCAAAACCACCCCAGAACCTCTCAGGAACCCCAAAACCCTTGATGGAACCCCATCCGCACCTCTCCGAGGAACCAGGCCACCAGGAAGCCGAAGAGCACGGCGTCGTTGGCCTCGCGGTCGTACCAGGGCACCCCAAACCTCCCCAAAACCACCTCAAACCCCCCAAAACCCCCTGAGGAACCCCCAAACCCTTGATGGAACTCCATCCCCACCTCTCCGAGGAACCAGGCCACCAGGAAGCCGAAGAGCACGGCGTCGTTGGCCTCGCGGTCGTACCAGGGCACGCCGATGGCGCAGCTCTCCCACAGCTCCCCCTTCCAGCGCTCCAGGCTCCAGGCCGTGGCCCCCACGTCGAGCAGAACCACGGCCGGGCTGCCCTCGATCAGCCACCGCCCAAAGTGCACCTGGACAACGAAATTTGGGGGGAAATGGACCCGAAATTGGGAGAAATGGCCCCAAAATGGGATTATTGACCCCAAAAATGGGAGAAATGACCTCAAAATTGGATAAATGACCCCAAAATGGGATAAATGACCCCAAAAATGGGATAAATGGCCCCAAATTGGGAGAAATGGCCCCAGAAATGGAATTATTGACCCCAAAATTGGGAGAAATGACCCCAAAATTGGGGAGAAATGGCACCAAAATGGGATAAATGATCTCAAGATTATTGACCCCAAAATTGGAATAAATGACCCCAAAAATTGGAGAAATGGCCCCAAAATTGGGAGAAATGGCCCCAAAATTGGGAGAAATGGCACCAAAATTGGGAGAAATGACCCCAGAAATGGAATTATTGACCCCAAAATTGGAATAAATGGCCCCAAAATTGGGAGAAATGACCCCAAAATTGGGAGAAATGGCCCCAAAATTGGGATAAATGATCCCAGAAATGGGATTATTGACCCAAAACTGGGATAAATGGCACCGAAA
>NW_026994043.1:0-8491 GCF_028769735.1 Zonotrichia leucophrys gambelii
GTTTTGGAAAAGGGGAGTGTGGAAAAATACTGTTTTCTATCATTTCAACTGCGCACACAACCTAGTGTTTTTGGAGCTTTTTCTTTACCCTTTTCCAAGCAGCCCACTTCCACTGCCCGGGCGAAGAAGGCCCCCTTCGCCAAAGGGGATTGTCCGCACAGTGCACTCCAGTGCGGGGGCTTCTCCGAAAGTGCCCGGGGCCGGGGCTTAGCTCCGGGGACATCCGTACCTTTTCTTTTTGGGCTTTTGTGGGCTACTCATTGCAAAAAACTTTCCACATGTTCCCCCGAGAAAATTTCCCCCAAAAAATTTTCCCCCTGTTTTTCAGGAAAGGTTTGCGATTTTTTAAAAAAAACAAAGGGGTTTAAAAAATAAGGGGAAAGTTTTTGTTTTAAAAGGGGAGTGGGAATCGTTTTCATTTATTGCACTCGCAACAACCTTTTTGTGCGCCCCTTTTCCCTTTTCCCAAGCAGCCTTCCAGTGCCAGGGGCGGGTTTTTGCCGGGATTGGCCGGACGGGCACTTTCCTCGGCCCTTCTCCCAAATTGGGCCCCCTTTTCCCACATCCTATTTTCTTTCGGGGTTTTTTGCTCACAGAAAAAAATTTCCCCCTTTTTCTGGCAAGGGAAATGTTTCCCCCAAAAAAACATTCCCATTTTTTTCATGTTCAGGGGGAGAGTTTTTGAAGAAGCAAAGTTTTTCAAAAACCCCCCCAAACCAATTTATGTTTATTTAAAGTATTTTGGGGACGTTTTCCATCGTTTGCAAGGGCCCCCCAGGGTTTTTGCGTTTTTTTCACCTTTCCAAGCGCCGCCTCTCCATGCCCCGGGAAAAAGGCTTCTTGCCGGGAGTCCGGTCCGTGACTTTTTGGGCCTTTTGCCAAACCCGGCCGGCGACTCCGGGGAACCACCCCTTTTCTTTTTGGGATTTTTGGGGTTCAAAAGAAAAAAAAAATTTTTCCCCAACTCAAAGGGGAAATTGTGGGGAAAAAATATGTGTTGTAAAGTTTCAAATTTTTTCAAGTTTTTCGAAAACAAAAATTGGGCCCAAAAAAACCCCCAACCAATTTTCTGGGGAAAAGGGGGTTTTTGGAATTTTTAAATTTGCGTCGCCCCCCCAGTGGGCGCTTCAATTCCCCCTTTCCGACACCGACCTCCCCGGACGGGGGGTTCTTGCCAAACGATTTTGCCGGCAAAAACTTCCCTTCCCGAAACCCCCCGGGTTACCCGGGGAGAATTTCCGGGTTTTTGGACAAAATTTCAAAAAAATTTCCATATTTGGAAAAAAGAAAAGTGTAAGAAAAAAATTTTTAAACGGGTTTCATTTTCCCAAAGGGTTTTCAGGTTTTTCAAAAAAACAAAAGGCCCAAAACCCTTCCAACCCAAGCGGTTTTTGGAAAAAGGGGATTTTGGTAAACGTTTTTTTTCAGTTTTCGCGCCCCAAATCCGGGGCGTTATTCGCCCTTTTCCCAACAGCCCCCTTGGGCCAGGGGAAAACTTTTTTGCGCAAGGGATTTTGCCTCCCCAGACTCTCCGGTTCTGGAAAGTCCCCGGGGCCCCGGGGCCCGGGGCAACCTTTTCCCCTTTTGGGGGTTTTTGGTTTTTTTGAAAAAAATTTTTCCCTATTTTGGAAAGGAAAAAATTCCGCACAAAAATTCCCTGTGTTGTCATTTCGGGTTTTCAGAGGTTTTCGGCGGCAAAACCCTTCCCCGAAGTATTGTTTTTGGAAAGGAAGTGTGGGCTTTTTCAATTTCGCCGCCACAACCGGGGTTTTGTCTTTTTCCTTTTTTGACAACCGCACCTCCACTGCCAGGCAAAACCTTTTCCCGCAAACATTTTCCCCTGACCCCGTGCGGGGTTTTTGGTTGCCCGGATTTTTTCCCACATCCACCGGGCTTTTGGGCTTTTGGTTCATCATTGCAAAAAAATTTTCCCCCATTTGGGAAAAAAAAACGTCCTACGAAAAAAAACCCCACTTTTACTGGAAGGGGGGGCGGTTTTTGGGAAAAGGGGAAAAAAAAAGTTGTCCCCCCTTCCCCGAATGTCGGGAAAAAAAAGGGGGGGGGGGAAAGTACTTTTCTTCGTTTTCAACTGGGAAAAACTCCCGGGTTTGCAGACTTCCCTTTTTGAAAAACCCACTTTCCCCGTTTCCGAGGGGAGGGTTTTTTTGGAAAAACAGTGCCGAAAACACCCCTCCCCCCCCCCAAAACCCTTCTCTTTTCGGACTTTGTGTCTACATCATTGCAAAAAACTTTCCACTATGTTGGCAAGAGAACTGTGCCTGCACAGAAAACACTCCCATCTGTTGTACATGTGCAGAAGTTTCAGATGTTTTGCAAGAAAAAACAAAGTGTCCAAACACTCCAACCAATTTCATGTGTTTGGAAAAGGTAGAGTGTGGTAGGTACTGTTTCTATCAGTTTGCAAGCCGCACACAATCCAGTGTGTGCAGTTATTCTTTACTTTCCGAAGCAGCCGCACTCTCCAGCGCGGAGCGAAGAAGCGGCTCTCGCGCAAGGCGATTGTGCCGTCACAGTGCACTCCGTCGGCGGCTCTGCCAAATGTGCCGGGACCGGCGCTTAGCCCGGGACACCGTACCTTCTTCTTTCGGGCTTTTGGGTCTACATCTTGCAAAAAACTTCCACTATGTCGGCAAGGAAAAGCCTGCACAGAAACATCTCCCATCGTGTTGTACATTGCAGAGAGTTTGCAGAGTGTTTTAAAAAAAACAAGTTGTCCAAAACCCTCCACCGAATGTTCATGTGTTTGGAAAAGGTAGGAGTGTGGTAAGGTACTGTTTTCTATCAGTTTGCAAGCTGCGCACACAATCCTAGTGTTGTGCAGCTTCATTCTTCACCTTTCGAAGCAGCCGCACTCTCAGCTGCCGAGGCGAAGAGGCTTCTTCGCGAAAGGCGATTGTGCCGGTCACAGTGCACTCCGGCGGCGGCTTCTGCCGAAATGTGCCCGGGACCGGCGCTTAGCTCCGGGGACATCCGTACCTTCTTCTTTCGGGACTTTTGTGGTCTACATCATTGCAAAAAACTATTCCACTATGTCTGGCAAGGAGAAACTGTGCCTGCACAGAAAACATCTCCCATCGTGTTGTACATGTTGCAGAGAGGTTTGCAGAGTGTTTTGCAAGAAGAAAAACAAAGTTGTCCAAAACACCTTCCAACCGAATGTTCATGTGTTTGGAAAAGGTAGGAGTGTGGTAAGGTACTGTTTTCTATCAGTTTGCAAGCTGCGCACACAATCCTAGTGTTGTGCAGCTTCATTCTTCACCTTTCCGAAGCAGCCGCACTCTCCAGCTGCCGGAGGCGAAGAAGCGGCTTCTTCGCGCAAAGGCGATTGTGCCGGTCACAGTGCACTCCAGTGCGGCGGCTTCTGCCGAAATGTGCCGGGACCGGCGCTTAGCTCCGGGGACATCCCTACCTTCTTCTTTCGGACTTTTGTGGTCTACATCATTGCAAAAAACTATTCCACTATGTCTGGCAAGGAGAAACTGTGCCTGCACAGAAAACATCTCCCATCGTGTTGTACATGTTGCAGAGAGGTTTGCAGAGTGTTTTGCAAGAAGAAAAACAAAGTTGTCCAAAACACTTTCCAACCGAATGTTCATGTGTTTGGGAAAAGGTAGGAGTTGGTAAGGTACTTTTTTCTATCAGTTTGCAAGCTGCGCACACAATCCTAGTGTTGTGCAGCTTCATTCTTCACCTTTCCGAAGCAGCCGCACTCTCCAGCTGCCGGAGGCGAAGAAGCGGCTTCTTCGCGCAAAGGCGATTGTGCCGGTCACAGTGCACTCCAGTGCGGCGGCTTCTGCCGAAATGTGCCCGGGGACCGGCGCTTAGCTCCGGGACATCCGTACCTTCTTCTTTCGGGACTTTTTGTGGTCTACATCATTTGCAAAAAACTATTCCACTATGTCTGGCAAGGAGAAACTGTGCCTGCACAGAAACATCCCATCGTGTTTTTACATGTTGCAGAGAGTTTGCAGAGTGTTTTGCAAGAAGAAAAACAAAGTTGTCCAAAACACCTTCCAACCGAATGTTCATGTGTTTGGAAAAAGGTAGGAGGTGGTAAGGTACTGTTTTCTATCAGTTTGCAAGCTGCGCACACAATCCTAGTGTTGTGCAGCTTCATTCTTCACCTTTCCGAAGCAGCCGCACTCTCCAGCTGCCGGAGGCGAAGAAGCGGCTTCTTCGCGCAAAGGCGATTGTGCCGTCACAGTGCACTCCAGTGCGGCGGCTTCTGCCGAAATGTGCCCGGGACCGGCGCTTAGCTCCGGGGACATCCGTACCTTCTTCTTTCGAGCTTTTGTGGTCTACATCATTGCAAAAAACTATTCCACTAATGTCTGGCAAGGAGAAACTGTGCCTGCACAGAAAACATCTCCCATCGTGTTGTACATGTTGCAGAGAGGTTTGCAGAGTGTTTTGCAAGAAGAAAAACAAAGTTGTCCAAAACACCTTCCAACCGAATGTTCATGTGTTTGGAAAAGGTAGGAGTGTGGTAGGTACTGTTTTCTATCAGTTTGCAAGCTGCGCACACAATCCTAGTGTTGTGCAGCTTCATTCTTCACCTTTCCGAAGCAGCCGCACTCTCCAGCTGCCGGAGGCGAAGAAGCGGCTTCTTCGCGCAAAGGCGATTGTGCCGTCACAGTGCACTCCAGTGCGGCGGCTTCTGCCGAAATGTGCCCGGACCGGCGCTTAGCTCCGGGGACATCCGTACCTTCTTCTTTCGGGACTTTTGTGGTCTACATCATTGCAAAAAACTATTCACTATGTCTGGCAAGGAGAAACTGTGCCTGCACAGAAAACATCTCCCATCGTGTTTTACATGTTTGCAGAGAGTTGCAGAGTGTTTTGCAAGAAGAAAAACAAAGTTGTCCAAAAACACCTTCCAACCGAATGTTCATGTGTTTGGAAAAGGTAGGAGTGTGGTTAAGGTACTGTTTTCTATCAGTTTGCAAGCTGCGCACACTATCCCAGTGTTTGTGCAGCTTCATTCTTCAGCTTTCGAAGCAGCCGCTCTCTCCGGCTCGCGGAGGCGAAGAAGCGGCTTTTCGGCAATAGGCGATTGTGCCGGTCACCAGTGCACTGCAGACGGCGGCTTCTGACCGAAATGTGCTCCGTATCTGCTATGCTCCGGGAATCCTACCTTTTTTTACTTTTGGGGTTAATCTTGAAAAAAAACTTTCCCTTTTTGGGCAGGAGAAATGTCCGCACAAACACCCCCCCTGTTTTTACATTGAGGGGTTGCGGGTTTTGAAAAAAGAAAAAAAAGTTGTCCAAACCCCCTTCCACGAATTTTGTTTGGAAAAGGTAATTTGGGGGTTTTTTCATATTTTCACGCCACACTTCCCCAGTGTTTCACCATTCCACTTTCAAACCCACCCTTCCCTGCGGGGGGAAAGGGAAGGGGGTTTTCGGCAAAGGATTGTCCTCCAGGATAAAAGGGCTTTTCCAATTGGAGGTCTCTGTACCTCTCAATTCCGTTTTTGGTCTTGGCAATGCAAATGGTTTACTTGCAGCAGTAGGACGGGACAGTGAACTGGACTTTTGCTGTTAGAGAGAAGCTAATGAAAAAGTTTCACCAGGATTGTAAAACAAGAAAATTGTCATGAAAAGAAGCCACCTTGTCCCCTTAGATTTGCTAGCTGTGTTTGAACAAAATGAAATGTGTCAACTCGGTGTTCCTGGGTATCACATCAGTTACAGGTACTTCAGTTTGCTGAATTTCTCTCGTCAAGTTAAGAAGAGAATCCAAGGAATTGTGATTTCATGCTCACAATTCACCCTAGTGTGCCGAAAGGTGAAAAAGTGGTTGAAGGTGCACGGTTCAATTAACTTGAATGGCCTATGTAAATCAGCGGCCACTGATTTCCTGAAGGCTTCAACAGGTCAGTTGCCTATGTTTTCTTGGGAAATTTTTTTAACCTTCGGTCATGTTTTTCTTGGATTCTTTTACCCTTTCCTATTAGTTCAGCCTTTGGTCTCCAGCCTTTGCTGACATTTCCAGTATCTCGGTAGCCTGGAAATGTGTTGTCATAATTGCTGACATCATTATTCCCTTCAAAGGGTTGTTTGCCTCAAGTCTCAGTTTTGCTGGTTTTCTGCTAGTTGATTGTCAGAGGGCAGCAGGTGTTGTGTAGGAGCAAGTACACAAACCCATAGCTTGCTTTTCTTTTGATTTGGCCTGTGTAGCTAATGGAATGACTGAACATCTGTGAGAGGCTTTTCTCTCCCGTTAGGTTTCACTGGAAGGGCAGATGCAAATCGTCTACCTGAAGTCTTGGCACAGAAGAAAGTAGTGGTTTGCTGCTGCATCTAGCTAGAAGCTTACGAAAGAAGCTTGGGCTGAGCCCATTCCATTGGCTAAGTAGAAAAGGACTGTGGGAAAGGTGAGGCACTGAATTAGAGGTAATCAACAATTCTAGAAACGGTCGTGTGTTCAAAGCCTGGTGTATGGTGGTTGGTTGAATGGTGTTTGTTATGGCTTAAAGCTATGGAACTGATAAAGGCAAAGTTGCAAGAAACAGCTCTCCTTTGCATCTTGCTGGGGACTCTGCTTCACCACGGACCCTCAACCCCAAGTTTGCCAAGGAGATGATCAGTAGGACTGTTGCAGAGCTGCTGTGTGCATCTGAATGGAATGGCAGAGAGTGAAGCGCTGGACATTTCTGGCTTAGTACAATGCTGCTGCATTGGTGCCAGTTTAGTTGGTTTTCCATCATGGCCTTTCTGTCTAGAAGTACACTGCCCAGAGTCTTTCTAGCATGTGATGCCATTTCCTTCCTGTTGTTTTCATACCTTCCTTCAGTTGAAAGGATGATACAATCTTTCCATTTGAAGATCCTGTTAGAAACACTATGCAAGAGGAGTCATCGCTCCCTTTTCTTCTGCTCCTTTGTCATTTTCAGAGACTCATTTCAAATTTCTGCTAATGTCAAGAGGAATACTGAGATTACCTAGCAGGGTTGGTTACTCTCAGCTGCTTTCTTCTTTCATACTGCTTCATACTGATGTGACTTCAAGGCCTTTTTTGTCATCTGCATTCTGCTGTGATCCAAAGCTAAATATTCCGGGCGTGTGAACACAAAAAGAACTCCTAGGCTTTTGCAAGAACTAGCCCAGGAGGATTTTTGTTCAATTTGATCTCTACAGTGGTTCAGAAAAAAGGAGATTGTACTGTCTTCTTGTGTACTCTCTTCTTGTGCTCTCCTAGTTAATCTACCGGCGTGACTCATTGGCATCATCTCATGGTACAAATTCTGCATAGTTTCGTGTCATACAAATGCCAGTTGCCAAGGAGCCTATCTGACCATTCAAGGGGCAAAGAATTGTAAGGCTTGCAAGTTCATTTGCTGAAATTTTAAGTCATGCCATATCAAAGTGACAGAGGAAATCCATTGATCTAGGACTTTCAGCTGGACACCTCTGAGAATAGCAGCTTGTCAGCAATGACACAGCCATCTTCCTAGCTGTATTCCAGAAAGAGGAAAGGGACACCTTCAATGATTAATATGTTTGGCATGAGAAAAACGCAAGAAATGCACCGGAAATTACTTTAGTAAAGTGCGTTTCTCTAGTGAGAATTTTGCACTTGCTCTTTCTTGTCTGTGCCTCTACTTTTCACAGAAGACAGGGAGCATTTCATTATATTGTTCTTTTGCTTCCTTTTGTTGGCCTCCCTCTTTCCACCTGCAATTAACAAATTTGCCTTTCTTTATTGGCTTCTCTTACTTTACTTCGAGAATTTTACATTAGGTCAACCAACATAATGGTCAAAGTTCTCAGAGGAGTGGAGAGAAGTAGAAGGTACAGAAAAAAGAATAAAACAAATCCAGAAAAAATAGGCAAATTTTAACAGTCTTCTGTGAGAACATTAGGACACAAGATTTCTTTGAAATGAGTAACGCAGGGACATTTGACGCAGTCAAATCAGGCCGACATTGCATGGAGCCAGCATGGGTCTGGGAACAATCCTGTGTATCTGTGGATTTTCAGGAGCCAGCTGCCCTACCAACTACAGGACACCAAACACAAACGACGGCCCTTTCCTTGGGAAAAAAAACTCAGCTGCCCGTTCTGGATGGCAGATTGCAGGAGTCACATGGTACTATCAAACCAGCACGACTTGGCATGGTGCCACCATTCATCTGGAAACCCAAATGCGTATCGTGGATTTCAGGAGCCACGGCCATCCCACTCCTCCCCCAAAAAAACCCGCCGCCTTTTCCCCCGAAAACAAAACTCACCAGCCCCGCTTTTGGACTGCTGAAATTTCAGGAGCCAAGGTTCTATAAAAAAAACCGATTGGCATGTGCCCGTTGGGTTTGGAAACCATCCCGCTTGGGGAGTTTGATAGCCGCCCCCCATCCCCGCCCCAAAGGCCCCATACAAAACCTCGCCCGTTCCCCGCAAAAAAAAATCCCCCCCGGTTTTTGCATGGCAGATTCCCGGAGCCATTTGGTACTATCAAACAGCCGACTTG
>NW_026994044.1:0-8483 GCF_028769735.1 Zonotrichia leucophrys gambelii
CCCCCCTTTTGGAAAAAACCCGCACGGGCAGGGCCCCCACTAACCACGGCCCCAAAAAACAGGCCCCCCCCAAAAAAACCCCCACCCAAACCCGGCTTAGGACCCCCCCCTTCCCGCCCGGGGCCCGGGCCCCCTTTCATCGGGCCCCTCCCTTTTTTTGGATTTTTAGGGAACCCCCTCCCGCCCCGGGCCCCGCAAACCCCGGCCCTTTTTCCCCAAAAAAATTTCCCCCCCCCTGGGAATTTCGGGCCCCCCTCTTCGCCGCCGATCACCGGCCCTTTTAAAAAATCCGGGGGGTTTTTTGGACCACCGATCCCAACCCCGGGGCCCCAAACCAAAAATCCCCCCCCCGAAAAAACACCGCCCTTTTTTCCCCAAAATTCAACCCTTTGCTTCAAAACAAGGCTTGGTTCCCGCCCATGGCATTGAAATGGTTTGGGGGGGCCTAACCCCGGCCCCCCACCCGGGCCCTTTTTCCAAGTAAAAAAACGCCCTTTTCCCGGTGGAATTTCGCCATTGCCTCCAAAAAGCCCACTGGACTTAAAACCCCCTGGGAACCACCCCTTTCATTTTTCACCACCGGGAAATTTTTAGCACGCCCAGCACCACAGGCCCCCCGAAACAAAACCACCGCCCTTCCCTGGCAAAAAACACCACCCGCGCTATAATCAACCACGACTCCACTCCAACCCGTCGGATCGGTCCACCTTTATTGGGAAATCCGGATGGGATTTCAGGGGCCACCGCCACTCCCACCCCAAATCCCAAAATCTGGTTCCCCGAAAAAACTGACCCCCTCTTCTGGCTGGCAGATTGGAGGACCTTTCTTCAAACCAGCCCACTTGGCACTTTCCCAAACCGTCCCCCCCCCCCCCCCCCCCCCCCCCCCCCCCCCCCCCCCCCCCCCCCCCCCCCCCCCCCCCCCCCCCCCCCCCCCCCCCCCCCCCCCCCCCCCCCCCCCCCCCCCCCCCCCCCCCCCCCCCCCCCCCCCCCCCCCCCCCCCCCCCCCCCCCCCCCCCCCCCCCCCCCCCCCCCCCCCCCCCCCCCCCCCCCCCCCCCCCCCCCCCCCCCCCCCCCCCCCCCCCCCCCCCCCCCCCCCCCCCCCCCCCCCCCCCCCCCCCCCCCCCCCCCCCCCCCCCCCCCCCCCCCCCCCCCCCCCCCCCCCTTCATCTGGGAACCATCCTGCGTATCGTGGATTTTCAGGAGCCAGCCGGCCACTCCCAGCCACAGGCCCCCCAAAAACAAACTACGGCCTTTTCCCTGAATAAAACTGACTCCGCATTTTGGCTGGCAGATTGCAGGACCACTTGCTCTATCAAACCAGCCCGACTCGGCCCCTGGTGCCACCTTTCATCTGGGAACCATTCCCGCGTATCGTGGATTTTTAGGAGCCAGCCGGCCACTCCCAGCCACAGGCCCCCGAACACAAACCACGGGCCCTTTTCCCTGGAAACAAACTCCCGCCCCCTTCTGGCTGGCAGATTGCGGAGCCACTTGCTCTATCAAACCAGCCCGACTTGCACTGGTGCCAACCTTTTATCTGGGAACCATCCTGCGTATCGTGGGTTTTTCAGGGCCAGCCGGCCACTCCCAGCCAACAGGCCCCCAAAACAAATACTACGGGCCCCTTTTTTCCCTGGAATAAAACTGACCTGCCCCTCATCTCTGGCTGGCAGTTGCAGGGCCACTTGCCTCTATCAAACCAGCCCGACTCGGCACTGGTGCCACCCTTTTATCTGGGAACCATTCCCGCGTATCGTGGATTTTCAGGAGCCAGCCGGGCCCCTCCCAGCCACAGGCCCCCGAACACAAACCACGGCCCTTTTCCCCGGCAAAAAAAACTACCCCCCCGTTCTGGCTGGCAGATTGCAGGAGCCATTGCCTCTATCAAACCAGCCCGACTTGGCACTGGTGCCACCTTGGGTCCCGGGAGCCATCCCGCGTATGTGGATTTTCAGGGGCCAGCCGGCCACTCCCAGCCACAAGTCCCCAAAAAATCTACGGGCCCCTTTTTCCCTGGAAGTAAAACTGACCTGCCCATCTCTGGCTGGCAATTTCAGACCCTTTTTAAATCAAACCTCCCAAAATTGGAACTTGCCCCTTTATCTGGGCCCCCCTGCTACGGGGATTTTCAGGACCAGCGGCCACCCAGCCCAAACCCCAAAAACAAAAACGGCCCTTTTTCCCGGGAAGAAAAACTACCCCGCCCCCCCCTGGGTGGGAGATTGCAGGACCCTTCCCCTTACAAACCACCCGACTGGGACTGGGCCACCTTTTCTGGGAAACCATCCGCTTTGGATTTTCAGGGGGCCAGCCGGGGCCCTCCCAGCCACGGCCCCCCAAACAAAACTGGGGCCCTTTTCCCCCGGAAAAAAACTTACCCCCCGCTTCTGGCTGGGAGATTCAGGAGCCACTTCCCCCTATCAAACCAGCCCGACTCGCACTGGTGCCACCTTTCATCTGGGAACCACCTGCGTATCGTGGATTTTCAGGAGCCAGCCGGCCACTCCCACCACAGGCCCCGAAACAAATACCACGGCCCTTTCCCTGGAAAAAACTACCCCCCCTTCTGGCTGCAGATTGCAGGACCATCTTGCCCCTATCAAACCAGCCCAACTTGGCACTGGTGCCACCTTCATCTGGGGCCATCCCCGCGTATGTGGATTTTCAGGAGCCAGCCGGCCACTCCCCCAGCCACAGGCCCCAAACAAAACAAAGGCCCTTTTCCCTGGAATAAAACTGACCCCGCCTTTTCTGGCTGGCAATTGCAGAGCCACTTTAATTATCAAAGCCCGCACTTGGCCGGGCCACCTTTCATCTGGAACCATCCTGCGTATGTGGATTTTTCAGGAGCCAGCCGGCCACTCCCCGCCACAAGTCCCCAAAACAAAAACTACGGCCCTTTTCCCTGGAATTAAAACGACCTGCCCTCATCTGGCTGGCAGATTGCAGGAGCCACTTGCTCTATCAAACCAGCCCGACTCGCACTGGTGCCCCCCTTTCATCTGGGACCATCCTGCGATCGTGGATTTTCAGGAGCCAGCCGGCCACTCCCAGCCACAGGCCCCCGAACACAAACCAGGCCCTTTCCCTGGCAAACAAAACTCACCCACCCGCTTCTGGCTGGCAGATTGCAGGAGCCACTTGCCCTCTATCAACCAGCCCGACCGGCACTGTTGCCACCTTTCATCTGGGCGCCATCCTGCGTATCGTGGATTTTCAGGAGCCAGCCGGCCACTCCCAGCCACAGGCCCCCGAACACAAACCACGGCCCTTTCCCTGGCAAACAAAACTACCCACGCCCGCTTCTGGCTGGCAGATTGCAGGAGCCACTTGCCTCTATCAAACCAGCCGACTCGCACTGGTGCCACCTTTCATCTGGGAACCATCCTGGTATTGTGGATTTTCAGGAGCCAGCCGGCCACTCCCAGCCACAGTCCCCAAACAATACTACGGTCCCTTTTCCTGGAAGTAAAACTGACCTGCCCACTCTGGCTGGCAGATTGCAGGAGCCACTTTGTCTATCAAACCCCCGACTTGGCACTTTGCCCCCCCCCTTTTATCTGTGGGAACCAAACCTGGTATCGTGGATTTTCAGGACCAGCGGCCACTCCCAGCCACGGCCCCCAAACAAAACTACGGCCCTTTTTCCCTGGAAGTAAAACTGACCTCCCTCATCTGGCTGGCAATTGCAGGAGCCACTTGCCTCTATCAAACAGCCCACTTGGCACGGTGCCACCTTTCATCTGGGAACCATCCTGCGTATCGTGGATTTTCAGGAGCCAGCCGGGCCACTCCCACCACAGGCCCCCCAAACAAACCACGCGCCCTTTTCCCTGGGAAAAAAAATACCCACCCCGCTTCTGGCTGGCAGATTGCAGGAGCCATTTGCTCTATCAAACAGCACGACTTGGGATGGTGCCACCTTGGTCTGGGAGCCATTTCTGCGTATTGTGGATTTTCAGGAGCCAGCCGGCCACTCCCAGCCACAAGTCCCCAAACAATCTACGGCCCTTTTCCCTGGAAGTAAAACTGACCTGCCCATCATCTGGCTTGCACATTGCAGCAGCCACTTGGTAATATCAAACCAGCCCACTTGGAACTGGTGCCACCTTTCATCTGGGACCCATCCTGCGTATCGTGGATTTTCAGGAGCCAGCCGGCCACTCCCAGCCACAGGCCCCCAACACAAACACGGCCCTTTTCCCTGGCAAAAAAACTTACCCACCCCGCTTCTGGCTGGCAGATGACAGGAGCCACTTGCCTCTATTCAAACCAGCCCGACTCGCACTGGTGCCACCTTTCATCTGGGAACCATCTGCGTATCGTGGATTTTCAGAGCCAGCCGCCACTCCCAGCCACAGGTCCCCAAAAAATACTACGGCCCTTTTCCCTGGAATAAAACTGACCTGCCCATCTTCTGGCTGCAGATTGCAGGAGCCACTTGCTCTATCAAACCAGCCCGACTTGGCACTGGTGCCACCTTTCATCTGGGAACCTCCTGCGTATCGTGGATTTTCAGGAGCCAGCGGCCACTCCAGCCACAGGCCCCAAACAAAAACAACGGCCCATTTTCCCTGGAAGTTAAAACTGACCTGCCCGTCATCTGGCTGGCAGATTGCAGAGCCACTTGCCTCTATCAATCCAGCCCACTTGGCACTGGTGCCCCTTTCATCTGGGAAATCCTGCGTATCGTGGATTTTCAGGAGCCAGCCGGGCCCCTCCCAGCCAAATCCCCCAAAAAATCTACGGGGCCCCTTTTCCCTGGAAGTAAAACGACCTGGGCCCTCATCTGGGTGGCAGATTTGCAGGAGCACTTGCCTCTATCAATCCAGCCCGACTTGGCCTGGTGCCACCTTTCATCTGGAAAACCCTCCTGGTATCGTGGATTTCAGGAGCCAGCCGGCCACTCCCAGCCACAGGCCCCAACACAAATCAGGCCCTTTCCCTGGAAACAAAACTACCCCCGCACTTCGGCTGGCAGATTGCAGGAGCCACTTCCTCATCAATCCAGCCCGGCTCGCACTGGTTTTCCCCCTTCATCTGGGCCATCCTGCGTTCGTGGATTTTCAGGAGCCAGCGCCATCCCAGCCACAGGCCCCCGACGAAACAAATCCACGGCCCTTTTCCCTGGCAAGAAAACTACCCCTCCCGCATCTGGCTGGCAGATTGCAGGAGCCACTTGCCTCTATCAAACCAGCCCTGACTTGGCACTGGTGCCACCTTTCATCTGGGAACCATCCTGCGTATCTGGATTTTCAGGAGCCAGCCGGCCACATCCCAGCCACAGTCCCAAACAAATCTACGGCCCTTTTCCCTGGAATAAAAACTGACCCGCCCACTTCTGGCTGCAGATTGCAGGAGCCACTTTGCCTCTTCAACCAGCCGACTTGGCACTGGTGCCACTTCATCTGGGAACCATCCTGCGTATCGTGGATTTTCAGGAGCCAGCCGGCCACTCCCAGCCACAGGCCCCCAAAAAACCACGGACCTTTTCCCTGGCAAAAAAAACTTCACCCGCCCCGCATCTGGCTGGCACATTGCAGGAGCCATTGCTCTATCAAACCAGCCCACTTGCACTGTGCCACCTTGGTCCTGGGAACCATCCTGCGTTATTGTGGATTTTCAGGAGCCAGCCGCCACTCCCAGCCACAAGTCCCCAAAAAAATCTACGCCCTTTTCCTGGAAGTAAAACTGACCTGCCCATTCTCTGGCTGGCAATTGCAGCAGCCACTTGGTAATATCAAACCTGCCCAACTTGGACACTCGGTGCCACCTTTCATCTGGGAACCATCCTGCGTATCGTGGATTTTCAGGAGCCAGCCGGCACTCCCAGCCACAGGCCCCCAACACAAACCACGGCCCTTTCCTGGAAAAAAACTACCTGCCCCTCTGGCTGGCAGATTGCAGGAGCCACTTGCCTCTATCAACCAGCCCGACTCGGCACTGGTCCACCTTTACTGGGAAACCCTCCCGCTAGTGGGTTTTTGGGGAGCCACGGCCACTCCCAGCCACGGCCCCCCAAAAAAAACCAGGCCCTTTCCCTGGAAAAAACTCCCCCCCCTTCTGGCTGCAGATTCAGGACCCCTTCCTCTTCAAAAAAGCCCCTGGCATGGGGCCCCTTTCATTGGGAAAATCCCGCGATCGTGGATTTTTTGGAGCCACCCGGGCCCCTCCCCGCCCCAGGGGCCCCAACCCAAAAAGGCCCTTTCCCTGGAAGAAAAAATCCCCCCCTTTTGGGTGCAGATTGCAGGAACCATTTCTCCTTTAAACCAGCCCAATTGGCACGGTCCACCTTTCATCTGGGGGAACCACCTGCGTATGTGATTTTCAGAGCCCGGGCCACCCCCCCACAGGGCCCCCAAAAAAAAAAACGGCCCTTTCCCTGGAAAAAAACTACCCCCCCTCTGGGGGCAGATTGCAGGGGCCATTTTTCTATAAAAAAACCCGACTTGGCACTTGCCCCTTTTTGGAACCATCCCGCGTATGTGGATTTCGGGCCAGCCGGCCCCTCCCACCACAAGCCCCAAAAAACTACGGCCCTTTTCCCTGGAATAAAACGACCGCCCTTCTGGGGGCAAAGGGAGACACTTGTTATCAACCCCCATGGCCTGGGCCACCTTCATCTGGGGAACCCCTTTGCAGTGGATTTTCAGGAGCCGCCGGGCCCCTCCCGCCACGGCCCCCGAACACAACCAGGCCCTTTTCCCTGGCAAACAAAACTAACCCACCCCCTTCGGCGGAGTTGCAGGAGCCCCTTCCCCTACAACCGCCGCCCGGGACTGGGGCCCCCTTTTCCTGCGTTATCGTTTGGGTTTTCAGGAGCCAGCCGGCCCACTCCCAGCCACAGGCCCCCCGAAAAACAAACCCGGCCCTTTTCCTGGAAAAAAACTACCCCCCGCTTTTGGCTGGCGATTGCAGGAGCCACTTGCCTCTATCAACCAGCCGACTTGGCACTGGTGCCACCTTTCTCTGGGAACCATCCTGCGTATTGTGGATTTTCAGGAGCCAGCCCGGGCCACTCCCACCACAGGGCCCCAAACAAATACTACGCCCTTTTCCCTGGAAATAAAACTGACCTCCCGTCATCTGGCTGGCAGATGCAGGAGCCACTTGCCTCTATCAAAACCAGCCCGACTTCGGCACTGGTGCACCTTTCATCTGGGAACCATCCTGCGTTTTCGTGGTTTTCAGGGGGCCGGCCCTCCCACCACAGGCCCCCGAACACAAACCAGGCCCTTTTCCCTGGAAAAAAACTTACCCCCCCCGCTTTTGGGTGGCGAATGCAGGAGCCCCTTCCCTCTTCAAAAAAGCCCATCGACACTGGTGCCACCTTTCATCTGGAACCATCCTGCGTACGTGGATTTTCAGGGCCAGCCCGGCCCTCCCCGCCCCAGGGCCCCAAAAAATACTACGGCCCTTTTCCTGGAATAAAACTGACCCGCCCCTTTTTGGCTGCAGATTGCAGGAACCCCTTGGGGTCTCTCAAACCAGCCCAACTTGGGACTGGGCCACTTTCATCTGGGGAAATCCCCGTATCGTGGGTTTTTAGAGCAGGGCCACTTCCCCCCCACAGGCCCCCCAAAAAAAAAAAAACGGCCTTTTCCCTGGAAAAAAAATACCCCCCGCTCTGGTGGGAGATTTCAGAGCCATTGCCTCTTAAACCCGCCCAAATTGGCACTGGTGCCCCTTTTCGGGAAACCATCCGGGGTATTTTGGTTTTTGGGCCGCCCATCCCAGCCCCAATCCCCAATCAATCTACGGCCCCTTTTCCCCGGGGTAAAACGAACCCGCCCGTCATCTGGTGCAGTTTTTAGGGGCCACTTGCCTTATCAATCCGCCCGACTCGGCCTGGTGCCACTTTCATCTGGAACCTCTTGGGATGTGATTTTCAGGGGCCAGCGGGCCCCCCAGCCACGGCCCCCGAAACAAACAGGCCTATCCTGGAAAAAAAAATCACCCCCCCCTTCTGGTGGCAGATTGCGGGGCCACTTCCCCATCAAACCCCCCGGTGGCACTTTCCACCTTTTCGGGGCCCTCCTGGTATGGGATTTTTCAGGGGGCCCGCCGTCCACTCCCCGCCACAGGCCCCAAAAAACAGGCCCTTTCCCTGGAAAAAAACTTACCCCCCGCTTTGGCTGGCAGATTGCAGGGGCCCCCTTGCCTCTTAAACCCCGACTCGACATGGTACCCCCTTTCATCTGGGAACCATCCTGCGTATTGTGGATTTTCAGGAGCCGCCCGGGCCCCTCCCAGCCCCCAGGCCCCAAACAAAAACGGGGCCCTTTTCCCTGGAAAAAAAAGACCCCCCCCTTTGGTGGCAGATTCAGGAGCCACTTTTATATAAACCCCCGGGACTTGGCATTTGCCCCTTTTCTGGGAACAATCCTGATATGTGGTTTTCAGGGCCACGGCCATCCAGCACAGGCCCCCCCCAAAAAAAATACGGCCCTTTTCCCCGGAAGTAAAATGACCCCCTTTTC